>NW_019384461.1:467473-495817 GCF_000671375.1 Centruroides sculpturatus
AGAATTTTAATAATAAATAAATCTGTTTATTTTTATATATTTTGAGTCTATAGAACTTATATAAAAAATTATTTTTATGTAATTATTTCTTCTTTTTTCTTTTTACAGAAAAAAAATTATAGTGTGTATAAATATTTGTTGTTAATTATAAACGAAATTCTAATGTATTTTGCATTAATGTATAAATGTATAATGTATAAACATATATTTTAATGTAAAAATATAGTATATTAAATCATATCATTATTCTACAGCATTATATTCTAAAGCGTTGTATACATAAATAGAACATTGTTCCAATTTCATTCAATATAACTATATTTGCTTTTCACGATATGCTTTGTACATATCTGTATTGATAAATGGCAAACGTTAATATTTTTTTTAATAATAAATTGAAAACAAATATTTAGGTCTCTTTATTAAAATATACAGGTATTTACAATGCTTTTTTATTCCTTTCTTGATTTTATCTAAAAATAATTTACCAATCATAAAAATTACCATCTAGCTAATTCAGTTTCTATTGTATTTAATGTAATGCTTTATTGATTTTAAAGGGCAGATGGTCAATATTTTTTAAAATTTTAAATCAAAGAAAATTCCTCAAAAATCAATTACGAAACAAAGAAATAAATAAAATAATTATTCTTCTTAAACTAATGATATCTATATAAATAAATAAACAACTATCCTGTGTATTTAATTGTGCCATATTCTTGATTTGTATAATCCATTAAATCAATTGAAATTTTTATATTAAATGAATTTATATAGATATTTTTCACATTTTATACACAAAAACATTACACCTTTAAGACAAATGAAATATAAATGAATATAAAATATGTTTGCAACATATCTTAATATTGTAATTTATATTAAGAAAATGAGAGTTTTCATTAAAAACTCTCATTTAAAATTATTTTAAATTTACATATTGTCCGAAATATTTTAAGATCAGAATTAATTCAAAATTATATTCAATATCTAACACTCAAATAATTTTGATTAAATACTGATTAAAGTAAATACAGTATTAAAATGTCTGTTATTCTGAATTTATTTATAAAAAATTATAAATATTTAAAATGTTTACATTTAAATATTTCAAATTTTCACTCACTCTTATTCACATTTTGAAACTTATTTTGTACAAATTGCTGCGTTATTTTCAATTAATATTATTTTTTTCTCACCAGTGACCGAGCAGATAACACCATTGAACATTAGTAGCTAGTCGCAGGTACGCGCCTCACCAACGAACTGGGCACGTGGAATTTTTCGGGTTTTCAACACATGTCTAACACCTAAACAGGAGCCATTTCTCACAGAAGTCCTCCCGGGAGGTACTCCTCCTGCCAGATCGCCTGTGTTGAATTGCCTTATCCTAATAATCAAATTCAATCCAATCCAATCCTAATATCAATTCTCACTTTTCTTTATCTACAACACATATTTAGTTAAAGTAAGTACGAATAATTACTAATATCGGATTTATTCTTTAATATTTCTTTCAGTACTTCTATATGATCTTTGTTTTGATTTTCAAATTCAGTTTCTCCTAGAGAGCAAAAACACAGAAGAAACGTAAAATTTATTGCAAAAATAACGCCCGATAATCTTTATTTTTAATTTGAAATTAGTAAATTCTTAATTTATTTCTTACCAATGTTCTAGACGTTAACTTTGTACTAAGAAAATTATGTTTCATAATCCAATTCTTGAATATTCTAAAATGTAGATTTTCGATTATTTCTTTATATAGTGAATTGGACGAAGTGATTTAATTAGAAATTTATAAATAATATAAATTTTCGATAAATAAATAGATAGGCAGACATATAAAGCATTATTTCTTTAAACTGGAATAATTTATATCGTAGAATGTTAATATATAATGTTGTGAAAATCAAATATTTTTGCAAACTTTAACAAGAAACTTTAACGATTAAATTATTAAACATTAATAAACTAAATAAAAATAAAAATATGATTCCTAATTTATTATAATTAGTCTATAAATTTGCACATACAATTAGCTATTTTATGATCTAACACTGATTTTATGTTCATTATAAATTATGCTACGTTCAAAGGGATAATAATACTCAAATTATTAACAATAGTCAATAATAATTAAATTTAAGTTTGTTTTAGGAACATGCATATTTATATTTGCATATGTATGCATGTAGTTAATGTATACGCATATGTACCCGATATCTAAAGATCATAACTAAAAAATATTGAAACATAAAAAATATATAAAATCATAATTTTAGTTTTCATGCATGAGAACATAAGGAATTTAATAAAATTTCATCTGGATTCTTTGCATATTTCTACAAATATTTTAAGAATTTGTTTAAAATATGTCAGGTTATGCAATCTGAATAGCATATTTTTGTTCGAATAATTCCTAAAAAATAAATAAAAATTCGAAATGTTTTTAATTTTCAATTCAAATTGAAATTATTATTCGAGTTTTCATGACAAGTCCATATTTCAAGATACGAAAATAAAAATCTTGAATGTGAAAAGAAATAAATTCAATAAGTATTCTTTAAAACAAAAATATTAAACTAGAAATTTAAAATGTATGTAATTGTTCTTTTTAATGTGAGGTTAATTATTAATGGTTTTAATAATAACTCAGTTACTATGCTACATTGCCCTAATTTTAGATTATTTTATATATTCTATTTTTTCAATATATATAATGATAAAGACGAAAAATTATTATTATAGAATTATTTTTATATAGAAATAAAAGAATAATTTACTTATAATAAAAATCGTAACTCAGATTAAAAAAAAAAATTTTGATAATTGAATTAAAATCTGTTTACAATTGTAAATTCGTCTCTGTAATCCAAAAAACACACTTTGGTAGACGTATCTTACAGCAATATCTGGTTAGCAAATTATCTTTTATTTTTCATTGGACTACAAATATATTTCGGGTTGGTACAATGTATTCCAACCCCTCTTCAGTGATTTTCCAATTTTGTAAATTATAAAAATTGTTTCTTTTTTATCTCAAATTAGGGAGTGGGAGACAAACCGTCTTCATCCCTAATCAATATTTCAACCTAAAATTGTGTACTCCATATTAATATACATCTAAAAACTCAAACAACTATAATTTCAACAGACAAACTTCTAAAAAATACTCACAATCATATAAAACTTTTTTACACTTGGGTTGTATAACAGATGTAGTAAAACCAGTTAACATAGCAAAAACTTAATATACGTATGTAAAACCGTTTGATACACAAACAACATTTACATTATACCAGTATTAGGTTTACAATGAAAAAGTTCTTTTACAAAATAATTTTACAATGTTTAAACAAAATCTATACAATCTCAATTTGTTTTAGCGCCATCTATTAACTCATACAAGCGGCAATCAATTTGCATACCTTATGAGAGATTTATTAAATTATTTTTTTGTTTTCTTATTTCTAAATGCTCTTTAAATTTTCTTTTATAAACATCTTTTTCAAAATNTTTTTTTTTTTTTTTTTTAATCTTTATCTAAACTCTTCATGTTCCAGATAATTCCCCTTATAATTCCATAATATTTTCTGTATGAATTCACAAACAGTTCACAAATTATGCATGTTATCAAAAGGAGAGAAGTAAACAATTTTTAATTTTGTTTTTTATTTAAGTATTATTAGAAAATAATTTTTATAATTTCTATTAATTTAAAGTTTAATAACAAATTGTTTCTATATTTTAATAACATTTTTATTGAATCTTTACAGCTTCATTTAAAAAAGTTGATTTAAAACTTGATTGAATTTATCATACAAAGCATCAATGTACAATAAGCTCAATTTTGTACATTATGAAAAAGTCTACGGAAAAAGTTTGGATTATTACTAACCCAAATAAAAATTAACATTTTGGTACTAAAACTAGATAATATAGATTCGAAATCAATATATAGACTATTTAAAAAAAAACATTTAGAATTAATAGATTTCGATATCTCGATAGTACTTTTATTTCTCCATTCTTTTGATCTTTGATTAATGTATGACGAAATACTGTACAAAACTGCAAATTTCATATAGTTCGCTTATATGAAACACCATTTACAAATACAGACGTAATATCTTGTGTATAAATAATGATCTTACGTAAAATATTTAAAATTTTATGTATTACAAAACCGACAACTGTACCTTAAAACTAAAAACAGGCTTAAACAAGCATTATTTCATTCATAACGAAATATTTCAACTTATAAAACATTGGTATTAATAAGGTTGAACAAAATATTAACGATACAATTGTCTAGTTTAAGTCTACGATTAGGATATTATGAAATCCAGTTCTGGCCAACAACCAAATTTCTTTTAACTCCTACACTTGGGTGTGTGTGATTTAGTTAAAAAATAAAAAAAAATGGCGGTTATGATATGATCGGTGCAACAGTTTTCTCCAGATCATTTTGTTCTAATTGCCACAAAACAAAAAAAAAAAAATCTACAAAACTTATTCTTCGTATAAAATTTTAATTTTGAAAATAATGTAATATGATATAAGCGATAAAGTCTACGAGATTTTAAATTTGATCTGCTGACAGAAATGTATTATTTTATTCTTTAATCTTTGTTGAGAGATTTATCCGTTTAAAACAGTAAAATGAAAAGTTGCAAGTAAGAAGGAAAATAAGATAAAAATTTCAAATGTTATATCGATTAAACGAATATACTGAATCTTTTTTTCTTCTTCTTCTTTTTTGATTTTTAAAACTGATAGATAAAACCGATCTCTATTGATTTTCTTCATATAAAATTACAAAAAAAATTAATAAAGCATAATGGGAAAACTTCGAAGACGAAACCCTAAAAGAAAAATATAATTCAAAAAGATGTGGTATAAAAAAAAATTACGAGAAAATCATCTGGTGCACGAACAAAGTAAGAATGGCTAGAGAAATACTTACAATTTTAATTTACAGGGATTAAATATTACATTTGAAATAAAATTTGCTATAATTAAATTCAATCTTTTTTTAAAAAAAAAAATAGAAAAACGATAAATGTTTCTGTATCTCATTTACAATATAAAATAAAATATTTAATAAATTTTATTAAATAATATATAATTAAAAGCATGAGTTTAATAAAAATTATCAAATAAAAAACATAATATTTAATAAAACTTGAATAGATCGTTATCTTTCATTAAATCATGTCAACAATAAATTAGGTAAGCTATTAATCATTTTATTTTAGTTTCCTATAAATCAATAATCTAATCAACTGGTTACTGATTTAGATTTTAAAGTGAATTTTTATTTTGAAAACAATTGAATTTAACTATATTTAAATTTATTTTATTGTTATAACTTATCAGTTCAATATGTCTTGCTAAATTGTCATATAAGATTTAATTTTTCTTTTATTTTTTTTTTTTAAATTATTGGACTTATATAAACTAATCAAATTATCTGGTTAAAAGACAAGAAATAAAGTTATTAACAATTTTAAAATATTTGCTTGCTATCAAAGATGAGGAAGAGAAACGTTTTCATTGGTTTGCAGTAAAAACGTTGAAAATACACAAACACGTTCTTACAAAATATGATTTAATTAAGACCCAGCGAACTGCCTGTCAAATGCTTCAAATTGACATATTGACGAAATATGTTTAATTTTTTAATGAATTATTATATAAAAATTTTAATTAAAAATTTTTAAAATATAATTCTACATAATAGCCAAGTTATGTAAAACTAGAATTAAACATTGAACTTCTGTGAAATTACGATTTATGGCTGAATTAAATCATAATTTCACAAAATATGAGATTGTACAGTAGACATAAATAATTATAAAATCAAAACTTTATAAAAAAAAAAATTATAATTTATAACGTAAAAAGTATTCATTATATTTAAATTGCTTTAAACATTTTTAAACATGCTTTAAATTAAACATTTTAAACTATTGTATAAAATAAAAATAATAGCTAACTTATAAAAAGTCAACATAATAGATTCATGATTTAAATCTAAAACATTTAAACAAGTTTTTAAGGGAACAGCTGATTTGTTTCATAATGCTAGAGGAGGATGTTAATTCTGTTATATAGTACTATTTACACATGCACACACACACGCTATATATATGTATAATTATTTATTTATATTTATATTTTAATAAACGTAGAAGACAAAATTTTATTGAAATTTATTTGAATTCGTTGGATTTGCTACATATTACTAGTTTAAAAATACTGAAGCACTGATCATTTTCAAGATTTCTGTATTATTATTATTATTAATTTTTTAAATAAATCCGTGAAAAAGAAGCAAAAAGTAAATAAACAAAATTAAAATTTTTTTTTTAAATTTTTTAAAATTTTAAAAAAACAAAACAGAAAAACAAAACTTAATGATCTAGTAGTTAATGAGAAACAACATAACATATATCAATTACTAGACAAGAAAAATGTTTGAAATTTGAAAATGTGAACGTGAAATCTACTTATCTATACAGCAATAAGTTATTTTAAAAGCAATAGGAAAAATATATGTATTCATATATATATCAAACTGAAATTTAATTATAGAAATTATATTTTTCGATAATTAAATGATTTGAATTTTAAACATTTTTAATAGTTCATATTACCAAAATAATGACATGAAACTTTAACACTGGATTAAGTACTTACTAATTTTCACATTGTAAAATTAATAAAAAAGCTATTTTAGTATTTTCATTAAATTATAAATCTAAGCTATCGATAGAATTTTAATAATAAATGGACCATTGCAAATGAAAGTGGTTTAAGTCCATTTTTTACTTTCCCGGCTG
Organism: Centruroides sculpturatus; assembly: GCF_000671375.1. Classification (NCBI taxonomy): domain Eukaryota; kingdom Metazoa; phylum Arthropoda; class Arachnida; order Scorpiones; family Buthidae; genus Centruroides; species Centruroides sculpturatus. The sequence goes on from NW_019384461.1 coordinate 474,322, forward strand.
TCATACAAACAGAGGAAAAGTATGGCGATCGGTCAAAAAAATGACCTCCAGATTTTTAAATTTTTGGTCTCAGGAAACCTTAAACCGTCGAGAAATGCAAAAAAAATTCAGGGGTTTTTTTCTGNGGGGGGGGGGGGGGGTTGATGCCATTAAATTTTGGTGATTAAAGGTCGAGGGGATGGGAAGATAAAAGAGGTCGTATGTATCTCCAGTAGGAACAATTAATGACGAGTTTACTCGTTATTAGCATTTGCAATTTTTTTTATAAAACCCATCCCTACCGTCAAAATTAAGTTTTTGCCATTTTATAATAAATAAAAATATAAAAAGTTATTTTTAATAAAATATCGTAACAGATGACGCCACCAAATGTTGCCGGGAAAGTTAAGCAACTCGATGCTGGATTTTTTTTAAATCGAGATATTTAAAAGGCTTGCGTGGATTCAAAAATATCAGTAACTGATAATATGTTGGTATTATGTTTATTTTTATATTTTAATATGCCTTATATTTTCTAAAAAGATTACATAAAATTGTAACTACTTTTTAAAAAATGGACTTAAGCCACTTTCATTTGCAACGGCTCAAATATGAAATATGTACAGTACTGTACATATTACATCATTTCATTCTGGATAAAAGTATTAATTACATTGATATTTTACAATGATACTATATCGAAACTATTACATAATTTTTGTTTACTAATTTGCTGTTTTAAAAAATATAATAGTAACGATAAAATTAATTTTATGCCATTGAAACGTTCGTTTTTGAGGTGAAGACCTCAAAAACGAAAGTTTCAATGGCATAAAATTATAGTTTTAATGGCATAAAATAAAGTATTCAATTAGCTATTTAACGAGGTTTAAATTATACATTTGTTATTAAAAGTAATATTAGAAATAGCGTTAAGTAAATGAAAAGTTCATAATCATTTTTTTAAATGAATTGCAATGTAATTGCATAAAATTTTCTAAATTTTGTTCTGAAACTAAACGTTGACTATTTCTATATTGTATTTACTAAATTAGAACTGTCAATTATTTAAATATCATATTTAAATAATGTAATAATGACGACGATATTATGTTAAAAATTATCATGTATAATTTTCATCTTTTTAATTTTCTAAAAATATTTAACATCTAAACAAAATGCATTTGCTGTATTTGCTATTATGCTTTTAAAATGAGCAATAAAAAAATTGAAAAAAAATTAAAACAATTTTAGTATTTTTTAATTTATAATTTTATTTTTACATCGTAATCATATACATATTTTTTTCATAATATTTAGCAAAGAGTCCTATTAAAACACTTTTAGTAAAACTCTACTTTCTCTTCTTTAAAACTGCCAGAATAAATATCTTTTTTTTTTTTTTTTGTTTTGTTTTTCTGGATTTAAATAGATAACTTAAAGAAACAAACTGACATTTCATATTAAATTAAAATATATCTAAAACAGCAATATATAATATCAATCTCAATTAATTTACATTATTTTTAAATGAAAATAAGAGCATCTAAAGCAACTTTATTACTGTATATTTTATTTTTTTAATATCGTATTTATCTAATTATAATTAAGAAAACTAAAATATCTATTCTAATAAACAAGGAATAATATCAAGTGAATAAATCCATAAATAGTGTATGTAATTATTTCTTTTAAAAGTTTTGAATTTAATTTATACTAATATAAAATAGTTAATCATTTTATTATAAAAATTAAATTAAGTTAAATTTTGCTTTTATATATAATACTTAAATATTCAAAAAATGAATTTAAAATCAGGATTAAAAATTCTGAGACAAATAAAAGTCCTCCTAAACTAGTTTTAAGTCATTTATTACAAAAAGATATGAAAAAACTAAATTTTTATTAAGTCTAGGTTAGTCAAAATACATCACATCATAATTAAGTAACACATTTTTAACTTTTAACAAATCTTAACATCAGATTTATTCTATTTATTTAATAAACATATATAATAAATATCATTAGATTATGATTTACTGTGTGATTGTTTTACTCAATAGTATTTTAAAAATTTTAATTTGAAAATTTATACTATTAAAAAATTATAAATATTATCTTGAAACTCAAATATTTATGTAGTGATGTATGATTACACAACCCATAAAATCCTCCCAAATGACCGAGTAGGAAACATTAGACATAGAATGCAGTTGTTGACCCTTGGATTCATTCCATTAGGCGTATGTTTCAAATAGCTAGTCTAAAGTAATTCTTTAAATAAGTAAATAGAAATATAAGCATAAAAACAGAATTTATTAAACAGTAACATGATACAGTATAAGACTATACACAATAATACCTATATTATATGAAGACCATAAATTAATTTTTGCGTTTTATTAAAAATAAATTTCTTTTATAAAATCAAAATATAGTTTTTAAGTAACCTATAATATAAAATAAATAGATTTTTAAAAGATAATAATATATCGGTTCGTTTCAGTTACATTTTATATATATAATTTAATAGATCATTATATTTATTGATATCATCTATCCTTAATAATCGAAATTCCGTAAAATATAGACCAGGTCATTAAAACATGACAAAATAATAAATATTTATTTATACGAAACAAAAATGATATAAATTTTTATATTTGAAAAAAAGAAAGAAATAAATCAACAAATATATAAAGCATAAAAGAATTTCTGTTCCCATTGGAAGAACTTTCATTTCCGATGGACCAACTAATTGATATCAGTCAGAATTATTATTTAGTTTTCCCTTCTATTTCTGGGCCAGGTAGGCCGTGACGCAGAAAAATCGTTTCCGGTGAAAGAAGCATTTAAGTCATTCACAAACAGTTATTGAATCGAGGGAACGGAAATGACTTTTGACCTCTTCGACAAATTTTATAAAGCATATTTCGATTGAATTCTTTAATGTTCCCCCAAGACGGTACTTATTCAAAGTCGCTGCAGTATAAAATAATGAGTCTAACTAATAATATGTTAATTGTTAATGAACTATTTCAATATCACAAAATAAAATATTTTTATTTATTTATTTACATTTGTAAATTTATTGATACCCAAAAATTTCGTATCTCCGTTTAAAATAAGTTTATAAAGTTTTTATTCATCAATATAACTTCTAAATATTTAAAGGAGTTTTATAAATACATAGGCCTATATCAAAACGAAATATTATATATTTGTCTATTGGTTCTTTATATCAATTATAAATCCGAACGAAAAGATCTAAACTTTCAAATAAGTAAAAACGTAAATTCTTAGATCAATCATGAAGTGGGTGGAGAGAAAAACGAAGGAGGAGTGCAAAATGGGTCACGAACACACCTATCTCAAATAACAAAGAATATTTCAGAAAGTAGTTGATTCCTTTGTCAAATTATTAATTTTCAGAAATCCTTAATTATTTTTTTTTGTTGACAAAATCCTTTTTCTAGTGTTAAATCGTTTGAAGATATTTATCAGTATTTTCTCCTTCAAAAGCTCTCTTCACTCTCTCAACTGGAGGATGAGACTACAATTTACCTTGACCTCGAAATTGTCATTAAATTGTCCCTACCTACGAGTAGGTACAATTTAAAAGACACATATACTGTATACTTTATATAAGCTACTTACAAAAAATTATTTAAAAAAATATATAGAATTTCAGTAGTATAATTGTTGATTTATTAGATAAATTTCAATTTGTTTTTGCTTTATAATTTCGATTGAAATGTTTATCATCATCATTATTTTTTTTAACTGTTTAAAAGAGTCTTTTTACATATAAACAAACATGCCCTTGTAGGTTATAAACTTTAAAAATTATTCGTAAAGAATAAAACTAGATTTTTATTTTTTAATTTAGCATATTTAATGCGAGAATGCGGGCAACGAACGCTCGACGCCCGAAGCATATGTAGCAATTGCGTTATTGCTGAAAACTTTGCTCCGTCAGCGATTAATTTACAATATTAAATAATTCGTCACGCGGATTTACTGCTACTTTAAAAAAAAACAATACCCGCATTTCTGTTTTCGTAAATATCATAATCGACAAGGTGAAGGTTTGTTTAATGACAGAGTCGCGGCACAACCTGAACTATTTTAATAAATAAGTTGTCCTTGATTCCAAATTTTTAATTGACGATGTATTGGTATTGATATAAAAAATAAAACAATTCTATTAAAACTAATTTATATTAATGTACAATCATTATATAACATTAAATTTTTAAAATGTTTTAAATAATTACTCAAAATGGTTGACATTATGTAATATTAATATATATGTAAGCCAATACAGTGAAATATACATTTGCCAATAAAATTTTCCACCATGCCAACAAAATTCTAACGTATTTTATAACTTCTTAACAATCATAACATACAATCAAAACATAGTCAAAAAGTATATAATAGTAACCTCTATCAATTCCAAACATTATTTTTCCCATAAGTTTATGCATCACTGAAAATAAAAATTGTACTAGATTTTCTAGAACTGAACGTAAAGTTTTATGAAACAAAAAGATGATTATTTTTCAATATATATATAAATGCCATAAAGTCATCTTTCGTCCTTTCGCATGGAAAGTTTTACTTTTTTTCCCCTTTAATGTTTAAAAGAAAGAAATCGGTTCACACATGAGATTAGTGAAGTGGAATAAGCACATAACAATTCATCGACAACATTAAAAAAAAAATCAAATTCAATGTTTTGATTTGCAAAACTATCGTCTTATCTTGACAAGATTTCAAATCGATTGTAGAAATGCTTAAAAGGTATGCATGTGGGAAAAGGTCAAACGTGTCTTGTGTTTAAAACTATGTCAAGTCGAATATGTCTATATTCGCTGGTTACGACTTCTCCGAAAACAAAATGTGCCCAGATAAATGACTCATCATCCATCAAATTTTAATTACTAAATACGCTTAGATTTATTATTTCTGTTATGAGTAAGCAATTTAAAATGCGTTTTAACTTTCTTAAATTAATATTTAAATTAAATATTCCTTCTAATAATCATCTTAAATCTAAAACGATAAAATGTATACCTGCTAATTACATTATTTACACTATAATATTTTAATAAAATTACACTAAACTAATAACTTGTCTCAATTAATGTGAAATTAAACGTTTATATTATAATTCCGGATAAAAATGAAGGCTAATCATCGGAATTAATTATCATATCATTAATTAAATGTTTAATATTTTTACTTTATAAAATATCAATAGCGCTTACTTTGATCGGATGCTACTTTATAATCGAATGTACTGTACTTCGAGAAAATGTTATCGGAGAAATTACTAAAACAATTTCTCTTAACTTAAACTTCTTAGCCTATTTATCGTAAGCTTGAAATAGACAAGAACTCGGGATAGATAGACACACTTGTTGAACCAATTTCTTCAACTACGAGTTTCTAAGAACAGCCATGGTAGTGTCTACGACCTCCAAACTTAATCACGCACAAGGAAAAGATTTTTCTCTTTCTACCTTTCACCACAACAAAAACAGAGATACGAATTGTAATGACTCACCTTTATATAATTCTTTCGAATAATTACTGTAGAAGGCGTTTTAATTTCCAAATAAACCCAAACATAAGTCTGCTATCTAGCACATAAAAGTCTCAAGACAGATCCGTCGTTGACTTAGTGTGACGAGCTCTGCTATTGGTAGCTGGATCGCTTTAAAAGTTGCTCGACAGGTAAACATTAAACTAACAACGATTGGATGATTCAACAGGTACACAGGTATGCGAGAGTTATGCCTGGGGAAGAAGACAGTTGACAACAGCCTACGGTTAAAAACATCTAAAATGCAATATATTGTACATTAAATGTCCGATTATAACTTATTTATTGTAATTTATAAACTTTTTTTTTCCTAAAATTTAAAATGGAAACTTTTTTCCTGTAATTTAAAACTGTTGCAAAATTTTTAAATTTAACTATTATTTGTGTTGCTATATTTTTAATAAATAATAATAAAATGATAATTGTTTTCCCAATAGATTAAAATCGCTTTGTCTGTGAAGAATGGAAGAGTTAAAAATAATATTTCGTTTATTTATTTTTAATTACTGTTTTATTCGACAGATGGAGTAGCTCTCTAAAGAGTAATGACCACAAACAAGAAATTGTACCACGACTGAAATGAAAACATCATCGGCATTGAGGCGCCCTTCTAACCAACTTGTAATTTATTACATAAGACGTAACATTAATATTTAAATGTATATTAATATTATAACATTTTCTACCATCAAAACGTTTATTTTAGATGAAGTTTTAATTTGAATACATAAATCAATTTTTTTTAAATTATGTCTGAATCTACTATAATATTATTTTTTTTTTAATTCTTTCCGCCCTGGGAATAAAGAGGGTCTTTTTTTAAAACCCATCATGATACAGTTAGGCGCACAATGAAGGTGATAGAATGGTGAGAAATGGGAGCCGACAGATCCGGGACAAATTACCCGTGAAAATATTACTGAGGTTTCTGACTCGGATTCGATCCTGGCACCCAAAACGGCAATTTCATCAGCTTGCCGCTTTGACCATCTTTATCGTTGATTATGTAAGTACTTAAAAATTATTGATTTCAATTATACGAAAAATAAATTTAAACAGCAGGAGGCTGAAATGTGCTGGAAAGGGATTTGGATTTGAGTTCCTGTGTAACAATCTAAACTTAAGGGCCAACTCACCATCTGACAACAAATTTAAACAGTTTCTCATAGACATAGAAAGTCCTTCCGGGAGACACCCCCTTGACAGATTATCTATGTGTTGCGTTGCCCTATCCCATTAAACCAAATGCTTATTTTTAAGAAATTGAAACACAGACCAACTAAAACTTCTTTTTCAACTAAAACTTCTTTTTCAGTGAACCAACACAAAGAAAAGATGCATTTTAAAAGTCAAATTGACACACAAAAACGTTATAACGTTATTTTGTGCTTTGTTTCTTTTGTGCGTTGTTTAAATATGCCGTTTTAAAAGTCTTAAGTATCTTAAGTTCTGTATTATCTGACGAGTGAGGTATATACTATAGCATAGTCTCATGAATTATAGCTAGCAATGTGCAATATTGCAAAATTAACTCTAGAAATTTTTAAAAGAATAATTGTATTTTTTTTTTTTTGTTATTAAATGGTTGTTTTACAGTAGTAAGTAAAATTAAAAGTGTTATATTACCGGATTTATTTCACTAATAATCGCCTTCGAATAATAATCGCACCAAAGAATAGAAATAATAATCGCTTTTTAGTAGTAAGGGCACTTCTAATAAACAGCGCAGATTGCAAGCTGTAGACACAGCGCACTGTTATTTTATAATAAATACGATATGTAAATAAATGTGTCTTTTTTTTAAATTTAAAATTATATTGTAGTTTATTTTATTTGATTAAATATACTTTAAAACATTAATACAATGAACAATATAGAAAATATAAAAATATGATTAAATTTGCATAAAATATATATATATATATATTTTTATGAACACGTTATAGAGATTTATTATATTTGAAACAGTTTAATTATACTGAGAACATATAAAAAATTTACATCCCACTTTTAGGCAAAGTACTAGATAACATAGGCCTACTTTTGTTTTTTATTCTTTCAGTCCAATGGAGCGCTGTGGATGAGGGATTGGGCCCGACATACTCAAAACAAATCACCTCAGAAAAATTCCTCCTAAGAATTTCTGACCCTTCCGAATTCGTTCCTGAGTCTTCCAGATTGGTATAATTTGTGTTTTACTGCATTCCAACTGTACTTTACTTTTTAATTGTATTGAACAAAATATTTAATAAAATATCTACAATCTAAATTTCCACTATTTTTACGATTAGAAAGAACATTCAACTTTATTTATTTGCACTTATTTCTGTTGTCAAAAGTGAAAATATTCCGTAATTGGTGTTCCACTTAAGAATAATACCGCATTTTTACCGCATTTTTGTTAATTTGCAACAATAAAAATATAATTTTTAACGTTTACATCGATTTATTTGAGATGATATTCAAAATTAAAATACTTTTTAAAGAAAAGTTCGTATGTTTTAAACATAATGAATCTGAATCATGACTAGAAAATGACATCCTACAGGCGAAGTGTCCTTGCTTTTATATTTAGGGTAGGCAGGAAGAGGCTCGTGGGGCTAAAGCCCCCTCTGTAAAGTAACAAAATGAAGGACAGAAGGCCGAGGCGGTTAATTAAGGTATCAGCCATGATCATCACCAAATAAAGTTCGAGGAATGAGCTCTCGAAATAAAATTCTGGCCTGATCTAGGACTTTACTTAATTAATATTCATTATTCATATTACATATATTTTCTAACAAATAATTTTATTTAAATTACAGATATAGAATTTAAAATTGACGATTACATAAAAAATGTGGCTCTATGTGCCTTTATGGTTGCTAGCTCTTACTTTTTTCCATAAGCATTACAATATTTTGGTTTATTTTACCGTTTACTTCTTAAAATTTGTTCATAAGTACGTTTCTTTCTTTTTCTCATTTTTACAATGAAAATAATAGCACCGTATATAATAAAGAATAAAAAATTTGTATTTTTTAAAAGCTAACATTGTCGACAAAAATCTTTTTGTTACCTAAAATTTGGCCCCCGTAAATGCCACCCATCTCCATGTTCTAAAACCTGCATTCGTTGAACAGAACGCAATTGATCTGCGTGCGTTGTTGAGTTTCAAATGTTGTGAACTTCTGTCTTTTAATTAAGACAACTAATACAAGTAAGAACATCGCCTTGATAAAAGAGGCTCTTTAGCCCTATAATCAAATTACAACAATTCAAATCAGGTCACTGTAGTGGCCACGATGTTGAAAATAATCAGCTAATCATTCTCTCATGCGAAAAACGTTGCAGTGAGGCTTTCACATTTAAACCGATGTGTGGGGTTCACCATTTTGTATAAAAATTAGTTGCTCTGCTGCATTGAAAAAATAAAGAAGTTTTGGACTATATCTCCGTATTCAGCGGCATTAACAGTAGCCTATCATTGGCCGAGATTCAAAGTTTCTTCAAAAAAAAATATAAATAACAAAAAGGAGTTTTACTTTTTTAAACACTTTTCGCTATGTAGGCACTAAAAGGTCAGGCCCACAATGGGGCAGCCAGATGATGAGGGACGGGTACCGACTTATCTCAACAGACGAAAAATCCACCCCAAAAATTCGTGATTCGCGAAAGTCGAAAAATTCGTGAAGATTTTTCGACCCGTCCGTATTAATAAAACCTATTTAGAATATTTATTTTTGAAAATGATCATTTCTAAATATATTTTTATTTGAAGACGTTTTAAATAATTTTTTTATTTTATTTTAATATGTTAATTTTTTAATAGAAGCAGAAAGATTACAGCGCTCCCAGTGGCAAATTTTGTTAGAGAAAATTCTCTTCTATTTTGATTAAAGTTAGACATGGCGGCCACCGGAGTTTTACCTTTCGTCCGGGGGATAGATTTCACTCGCAATGACTTTCAGGTATTTATAAACAAACAACGAAATTACTATACACAGAGAGAATAATATGCTATTCTACATACATTTAATATTCATCCTTTACGAAGTCGTTTTAAATATTTTTTCGTTTTCAGGTTTGACATTAAAAATAAACAACGAATTCGTTAAAAATAACGCAATACATCATATTTAATTTGATATAGTTTTGAAACATTTACACATTCGGTATACCACACATTCAAATGACGTCAATGAAAATAATACAGAAGGGAGTAATTTGTTTAAAAGGAATATATTTTACATTTCTGACCCATGGTTTTTTTCAATTCTACAAATATTTAAAATATATTGAAATAAAATGGCTTACTTTTATTACCTACTCATTTCCTTCATCTATGTTTATTCAAAATACTGTGATTTATTTGCAGTTCTAGTTATGTATTTGTATATTGGAGTCAGTGAAAGTATGTTTAAAAATAAAGCAAGTTTATATGAAATAGATTTTTCAAATTCCAGTTTCAGGTTATTATGTGAAAGTATATACTTATTCTTGCATTGGATACATTTTGCAAATACTGTATGTAAAGAAGATTTAATGTAATAGTTTAATTATTATTCTAATATCTATAATAATTAATATTTCTTTCGACTTTTTACTGTTACTGTTAAATGGATAACTTTTTCCTTTTTTAAATGTAGCCTATATTTTAGAGTTTTTACTTTTCTGGCTATTAAATATAGCAGAGAGAAAGAATGGTGTATACTTGCCAATCTTTAGTATGTAGAATTGCTGGGACATTGGTAGAAAACACTGATTTTTGAATAAAAATGCTGACAGCATAAAAAGCAAAAAATTCTTTATTAACATTGATGTTGCACAAGTCTTATATTAAATACCTTTAATAAATAAAATTTAATTTTTTTGCATTATGATATTTTATAAAGCTATTGCCATAAACACTGCAAGAATATGACAAAAGCTTTATACTCTTTAACATCACAATTTTAAAAAGGTTAAGTATTTTATGGGACACATCATAAATCTAGATGTAGATTTATGATGTGTCCCATAAAATACTTCTGATAGATCAAGATGGAACACATCATAAATCTAGATGTAGATTTATGATGTGTCCCATAAAATACTTCTGATAGATCAAGATGGAACACATCATAAATCTAGATGTAGATTTATGATGTGTTCCATCTTGATCTATCAGAAGTCTTGATATTCTTGCATGTTGAGTGCTTTGTTAGTGTTACAAGTGTACTCATGACTATCAGTCAGTTTATTGACTTTCACAGCAATTATTAAGGACAATAATTTTTCTGGTTGTGATTTAATTCCTATCTCTGTCTTACTTTTTCTTATCATGTAGAATATTTTTTTTTTATTTGCCACACTGCAGTGCAGTGCTATGTGTAAAATAGTAAAATAGGCAAAATCATTAGCCTATTTTACTATTTTACAAAGGTTACAAATCTTTGTATAATTGTAATGCTGATGATGGTTCTTTTCTTGAGAAAGTTCATATCATATGGCCTGTATATTCTTAAGTAATGAACCACATGTTTCTTCTTTTTGAGTGGAGAAACTGTAGCACTGCTCAATAATTTGCTCTAACTGTAAAAGTTACTCATTTCCTTCTGATGATGAGTTAACTATAATTGATTTAACTGCCAATGTAAGGGCACTAACATTGCCAGATTTGAAGATGCAATTTATTATATGTCATTTAAAATTATATTTGAGCTTAAATTCTCATACCTATACCAACATACATATATAAAAATATCATTCTTGATTCTTTCCTAATTGAATGAATCTGAGAATGTCATTCTGGTTCACTTCAATTGTTCATAATAAAATACATTCAATATTGTCAGCATATACTATATATTGGTATTAGACTCATTAAATGAAGTGTTTGTGATAATATCAAATTCTTTAAAAATGCTGAGAGAAAGGAAAAGTGGCCTGTTCACTGACAAAGCATACAAAATGCTGCTGGTCAGCATCAAACACTGATGATTGCCAAGTATAATGGTGATATGGCAAAAAATGACTTCCCAGATTTTTATATTTTTGGACTCGGGACCTCAAGTGTCCAAAAATGCAAAAATATTCAGGGGTTTTTTCTATATGTATGAATATTTGTGGAGGGCATGATTTTGTTTACCCTCTTTGAAGCATAATAACTTTTGTGCTTTTTGTCAAAAATATCTGAAATTTGGCAAGGAGGTTTGTTTGTTGATGGGACTGATGTTATTAAATTTTGGTGAGGAAAGATTGACAGGATGGGGAAATAAAGGGGGTTGTGTGTATCTCCAGTAGGATCAGACTTAATGACAATTTTACTCGTTATTAGCATTTACAGTTTTTTATGAAACCTCTCTCTACCATCAAAATTAAGCTTTTTGCCATTTTATAATAATTAAAAATATAAAAAGTTTTTAATAATAAAATATCATAACAGATGTGCCCCATAGTTTTAAATGTTGCTGAGAAAGTTAAGCAATGTATTGCTGGATTTTTTTTTAATATTTTGCTGATAATGAAATTAAATCCTTTGATTACATAAAAACAAATAATGACATTTTCAGGAGATTTCATATAAAATCTGTTGAAATTTTAGATGTGAACATAAACAAATGGTTTTTATTAGTGATATTTTTATAATTGACTTATTAAAATAAAAAAATTAATCTGATAGATCTATATTATTAGTAAAAATTAATACAATAACAACATACAGTGGGTGATCAGTTAACAAACAGTTCAGACTATGAACAAATTGGATAACAAACACTTTCGCAAAAGATTTTTATCTTTGGATTATGAACACCTCACAGAACACAAGAAGAAGCGACATAAAATAATGAATACCGATTGGTCTTCCCTTATCTTCAGACAACAATTTGAAACTTTTTGGAGTGTGGGAGATGTCAACATCGACGCTCAACTCGGTATATACTGATCGGATAGTATTCCTCTGAACTTTGAAACTTTCCCTTGTAATTCCAGCCTTTTATTTTTCTGACTGAAATAGTTTCTTTATAGTATTTGCAAGACTGTCGGGCATGCACTTGTTAAGTTTTGCATCGGTTTTTATTTTCGAAAGGTGAGAGTATAATAGCAAAGGTAGAGAGTGGGCAGATGATGATTGATTTTGCTGGACAGTATGACTTGAACAGCTGACAGCATAAAAAGCAAAAAATTCTTTATTAACATTGATGCTGCACAAGGCTGCAGTTCAATCTTATCTAAGAAAGATACAGTATTATCAAGAAGACTCAAGCAGCTAAAGGAGTAACAAAAATCACATCTGAGAAATAAAGAACATTGAACAGCTCATAATGGAACCTGAAACTGATCTGACAACAGAAGAATGCCAAGAACTCTTGAATGAAGAACACCAAGGAACTTGGCGACATATTTTTTCTTTTGAAAAAGAGGATTAATGCCAATATCTGCTATTAAAGATCCTTTGAACAAGTGGGAGGATGTCAGAACAGAGGTCTTAGAATGGCATCAAACCAGGTTGAGATTAATAGGCTTGGGGATCTCTACAATTACAATGCTATTAATTACTTCTGAAAAATCCTGAAGAAGAGAGAAAAGCAATTGACATTAGATAGATTCTTTAACCCCCACAAACGGAAAAACATGACTAATAAAAATGCAGGACTGTGTATATATATATATATATTTTTATTATTACATATAAATAAGTGTAGTAAGAAAGTATATATTTTTTATTTTTTGGAATTTCCAGAATGAATTAATCAAATTCCCATAAAAACCTGTGGTAAATCGATAATAAAGTTAACAAACAATTCAGATAGCGAACAAAGTCTTTAACGAATTATGTTCGTTAACTGATCACCCACTGTATGTTAAAATATTGTCAAAATTTAATAACTTTAGAAAGTAAAACTTAGACTACCATTATATCAATGTTATTCAGTATTATGATTACATATATTAGTCAATATGTATAATAATAACACAAGAATGTAATGATAATACTTAGAATGCTATTAATTTCTAAAAACATGATTATTTGGACTTTCTAAGTATACAAGCTAGGATTAAGTTAATTTGAATTAAATAAATTTTGAAATTTGGATTATTTAATTACTCATAATTAGCTTAATTTTAATCCCAAAAGAACACAACTTTTTAATTTGTTATTGGCTATCAAATCAGGCTTTATATATATATATTGATTTAATAGATTTTTGAATATAATTATCTTAAAGAATGATTTTGAAGATAAATGTATTGAAAACTATATTATCAAAAAAAAAAAGTGTTAATAGGAATGCATATAAAAATTTTTAAAGTTGAAGTATATTTTTTCATCATAAGATTGTCTGCGATATTTGATAGGAAAAATGTAGTTAAGCAAGACTATAGAAAATCAAAGTATCAAAAGGAGAAAGGATAAATTTTTACGTAAATTGTACAATAAAATCATTATAAAAAAGACTAAAATAAAGTGTATAGCCTACTTCTTAAGAAGAGATTTTATAATAGAGATATGATAAAATGAGATTAAGCTAGGAATGTTTCAGATGACAAAGATAAAAGATACAAGAACAATTCAAGAATTATTAATTAGATTGGAATGTTATAAAGGAAATGCAATATTTAAAAGATGACTAATAATAATATAATTTATAACATATTAATATTATTATTATTATAAAATTATGTAATATAAAATAAAGATTTTCATTTTGACTAATGAATATAGTTGTATTAAAAATTATGATAAAAAGTTAGAGAAAGCAATTGGAAAGAACATAGTAATTTTAGTGGAGAAATTTTAGGATACTATAATACCCTGAAGTATGTAAAATGTGAATTATGTAAAACGTAAATCTCAAAAATTGGAAACAAATTTGAGTAGAGTAACATGTAATTTTACAAAGAATTATTCTATTTCAAACATTAATTCATTCATTCTCTTTCTCTCTTTTGCACTGTATTGATTTATTACTTTATTGCTCTGCTAATTCTTTACTTTTCGGTCTAATTGTAAGCATATACGCAAGTGCACTGAGCACTTTTTCTCATAAACAAGATTCTTCTATAGTACTCAGTGAAGGTCGAGCAGTGAAACCAAGCACATCTTCATTGCTTGTTTTTCTATATGTATTGTTCACATCATTAGTGTAGTTTGCCTAAAGTGATTTGTTTAATACATAACCTGTTTACCATTGCTACATTTACATAGTATATATTGTTTACTTACAGTACTGTTCCATTAAAATGTAATCAAAACGACAAAACAAATTATACAAAAAATAACAATAATAATAATAATAAATACAGTATTGTTATTAATTATGTAGTTACACTTCAGCAATTTACAAATTTGACGTATGTAAAATTCAAGTTACGTAAAGGTCTATGGTCTGTATTACTTGCATAACTCAGGAAAAAAAAGTGTTTTAATTGGGCTGCAATTTGAAAAAAATTGCATAGGATCATTTGCAACAATAGAAATGATGTTGTACTCTCTGAAAAATCTAGAGTTTATGCTATACCCTTACAAAATTTGATAATTGGGTCGAAGCTATTATATATTTGGGGTGACTGCTAGAATACTCCACATCTATCTTGAGGAATATTGTGAAGTTGTACTATACATCACAGATGTACAACAGAACTAGCTGAAAAAAGTGAGAGGGTAAATTTGATCTGCTTTGGTCACAAACTTTGCTTATGAAATGCTGTGGGAATCAAAGGATGCTGTTTGTATAGAAATTCCTTTTCATTGCATTAATGTCACTGTGCAACTCCCCCATGGTTGACATACCAGAACTGTCGATAGTGCGGTTTAAGCTTTTAAATTTGTAAGTTTTGTAGTTTACAATAAAACATCTTGCATCATCAATGGCACTGCTGTGTATTTATTTATTTTTGTGTTTTAATTCAGTAACTTTTATTAGTATTATTTCTTTGTATATTAGTATATATTAGTATTATTTCTTTGCATGAGAAAATATATTAGTATTATTTCTTTGCATGAGAAAAGTTTGAAAAAATGTTTGCTGCTGTTTGTGTTCTATTTTTCAAATTAAAATTCTCTGTTTTCTATGAATGATATTGTTTGAAGAGGACAGTTATATACTGTTGAAAGTACTTGTGAAAAAATATTTTTTTGTAATGCTCAAAAATAGTTGTATGGCTAAACTTTTTGTACTATATGTAAAATTACAATTATCCATAATCTCAAACAGTTAACTTGATTAAGGAAAAGAATCTAACAGAAGAAAAACCTTTAATCAACACCAATTCAATTAATCACTTACAATTATCAATAGATTACAATTCTATAGCTATGTACTGACCAGAAGGAGCGAAGTGGAGTTTGACAATGGTCTTTTAACCAATGTTAATTTGCATATTGACATATTTACAAATAAATAAAATGTTTCCTTACAAATAAATAAAATAATGCTTTACTACTGTGCTATTAATTGCTTTACTTTTCTGGTTACAAAATATAGTACAGGACTGAGATGGTTAATATTTTAATTCTTTTTAAATCCAAAATTAATGGGATACAATTCCATTCATTATGCAAATGAAGTATTAGCCAGGAAGTGTTGAGATAGCAGTTGGGGTTTAATGTAACTCATCCCCTAAAACTCAAAATAACTGAAACAAAATAGAAAATAAATAATGTAAGTAACTAAATATAACTATAAATAAAATCTCATGCTACTCACAACTTTATTTAAATTCTTTCTTATCTTTTAATTGTTATCCTTACAGTATTCAGCAATTGAAAGAGCATAGTAATTTCAATTTCAGAACATAATTTACAAAAGTTTATAATAATGATTGGCTAGATGTTTTCTAAATTTTGGAAACCATTTACTACACTGTACATCAGGAAATTGGCAGCAAGTCTGTGATAATTGAAGTAGGCATAGATTTAATAAAGAAATGTGACAGTCAATATTTCAATTTGCAAAATGACTATAATCATCAATATGGAGAACTTGATCATTCGTTGTTTTATTTCAGATAAGTTTCTTGGAGAAAATTTATATGAAAGACCACACAAAATATTTCAACAGTTCCTAAATTTGTGTATATGACATTTGGCATTAATCATTTAACTATTGATTCATTCAGTTCATTACTGCTTCATTCTAGAAAGTTTTTAAAAGACAAAAAATTGCTGGTATTTGTGTTTTGATTTATATTTTTATCTATTAATGAAACATTTTTTAGTTAAGGTACCAGAAACATGCTGCTCAGCTTGTGGGGATGGGATATGGACAACGAGGGTTTCATCAGTAGATTCCATTAGAGTTTGAATCTGTATATTTAAAATAGATTGAAAACTACTGAGTTAAAACAACTAATGATTCTTGATTGAAAATATTAAATACAAAAACTTTTCATACGTTCATATATTTCATTCAAACTTCTATTGCTAGAAATGCTGGTCTTTAAAGGCTGTCGCAAACTAGGCAATGCTATCACTTTCGACGACATCCCAGGCAATTTTTATGGTCACGTAACTGTTTTGCTTTGACAATTGGGCAATTTCATCACATGATATAGTTCTACAGAACCAATGAACATTTCATCTACCCTTCTATGAACTATTGCTCAGTAGTTTGTTTTGTAAAATGACAATGACCTACAAAGATGACTTGCATCAGCAAATGGAAACAGTGAAAGCTAACATCAGTTATTAAATAATACCACTAAAATTCAGAAATAACATCAGTTAGCTTTGCTGCTTCCATTTGTTGTCTATTTTTCAGAAATTTAATAAATAAATGAAAACAAAATTGGAACCCAATAGATTTATAAATTTCAATAAAATCATTGAAATAATTTATATTCTTACTTCTATGAAAATCTATCAAACAGCCCTGTTTCATAATCCCAACACTGCAAAAACATGGTCGAAACATGAAGCACAAATGCACTTTCTTTGTGGCCTACGGTACATGCTCTTTTCTTGCAAACTTTTAAATATGCATAAGCGTCATCAATCACCCCCCAAAAAAATCAACTTCTTGAATCCAAGAGGCATCAAAAGGATCATTTACTTTTTATCAATGGATATAAGTTGATGACAACAATCTACTGCCATTAAGCAGGCGATAATTGAATGAATTTGCTTTGACCAGTTTGCTTCAATATTTGCCTAGTTTGTGGTGGCCTTAAGAATCAGTCATTCAATAAGGAATGGACTTTTAAACAGATTTAATTTAGTAATCTTTTATATTTGTAAAGTACTAAGTGATTTTTGCATTTTACAACGATTAGCGACATGACTGTGTGCTGGAAATAGCCGTTACCTAACGGGTACTTTACGCGGATTCATGTTAATGTGCCAAGCCTGGACAAGCGTGCACTGAAAGAAATAATGACAAAGTTAGTCAAAACCAATCCAATATTTAATAATTCTAATAATGACTATGTACAAAAATTAGTAACAATCAAACAACAAATTTATTCAAAGAAAATCAATAAGAATCAACCCAACAAAAAACTCAAATCAATCTATTTGCTAACTTAAATCTATTCCCCTTTGGAACGCGACAAAAAATTCAAAGACTTAACTTATGTACAACAATTCTTATGAACTAAGGTCCTGATTGTTACCTCAACATACTAGGAACCTTTTTCCTCAACTCTCAAGACTTTCTAATCTTCGATCCACAAATTGAATAACTTTAAATTGCCTTGGAACCACTTTATCGCTATCGGACATCTCTTGTCGTTTGCTGCTACGAAGCTCACCTCGGTGATCTTCACTTGATGTTCGGACTTTATACTATGAGGTGACGTCACAATTCTGATTGAGATCACTCCCCTCATTTACATACTTATCGCTAACAGTAAACTTTCCTTTCTGCCTGGCAGCCTATTTCCTGACAATACTCGCTAACCTTTACATTATTCTTTTTGACAATTTTTCAGGATGTTTTATTCTTTAAGGTTTAGCAAGTTCCTAAGTTGTGTTTGTGGGGTCTCCCCCCTCTTTCTCGGTGCGGACTTACTTTTTCCCCTCGGGAGTGCACATGTGCGCAAGTTTTTCTACAGTGCTTTTTTTTCGTCAGTGAGTTAGTTCTCTTTCTTTTATTTTTAAGTTTCTAAGGTGAGTGGTGAGGAAACCTTCATCCTAACAAAACATAAGCCCCAAACAAAAATAGAATAAAAAGCAAAATAAAAAATAACTAAAAATAATGCTCGGACTTGATTCCTTACATATTTCATAACTTAAAATGATAATTTATTTTTTGTTTACCAATTTTGTAAAAATACAGTTTTTATACAATGTATTAAAAAATATAATAATAACAATAACAATATAAATATATGTATATAAATTAAGTTGATAGGATAATTTATAAAATTATTTACTTTGTAATAAAGGAATTCAAAATTTTCTTTTTCAGGAGGATTATTTTCCTAAAGCTGTTGCTGAAATGACAGGACTGAGATGGCTAAAATTGAATAGAACTAATATAGATTGGATACCAGAGGAATTATCTAGTCTCCAAAAATTGGTATAATTTTGAATTTATATCTATAATTATTTTTCATATTATTTTTTATAACATATTTTAAAGTAATTTTATCAAAAATGTTTTAAATGAAAGCTGCAATAATATAATTTAGTAATTTCAGCAAAGAATTATATTAGAACATTAAATTATTAATTATCTGTTAAAATTAAAGTGATCCATTTATGAAGATAACAGAGTTTGTTCTTATTTGTTGTAAAATTTTGTTAGGTCACTGTGAAGATTATTGTTATACATAAAATAAAACATTTTATTCATTCTCAGGCTGTTTAGTTGACTTAACTCTTTAATGGTCAATAACTATATTGTATAGATATTTTGAACTAATTCTGTGTTGATATGATAATTATTTCCTTAACTTTTTAGGTTTTAGTAACATATAACAAAAATAAAAGGAAAAAAGAGTACTTAATATAGATATTATTGACTTTGATTTATCTAATATTGAAAACTAATATTTTATATGAAAACTTTTGACCAGTTTCATCTTGCTATTACTTTCCCAGCTGTTATGAATGTATAACAAGGGAAAGTATTGGAATTGTGTCAAATTTGACTTTCTGAGTTTTTTGCAAATCTCCACATTTTGAGATCTCCTGAATCCAAAAATGGTAAAAACATTCCATGGATGTGTGTGTTGATGTCTATTTTGCTTAATATCTCAGGATAGAATAAAGATTAAGAAACAAAATTTGGCATGATGGCTTGTATATGAGGGGCATTGATGGTAAATTTTGGTGGCAAAAGCTCGTGTGGGGTGATAGAGGGGGTCATATATCTTGAGAGGGAGATTATTCATTATGAACATTTAAACTTTTTTATAAAACTCATCCCATGCACTCATGAAACAACCTTATATCTCAAAAACTAAGTCATAGACCCCCCCATTTATATTGCAATTAATGGAAAATGGCAAAGTTTAATCAGTCTATTGTATGGATTTTGAGAACAAACACAATTCTATAAGCCTCATAGAAGAAGCTTTGCTAACGCTTCACTTCAATTAACAGTTACTATATTAAAAAAAATTTTAATTTTTAAAGATAGACAAGAACAAATAAATGAAAATCTCTATGTTTTTTCATAAAATCTGATAAGGATCAAGATATTGATAATTGAAATTAAGATCAAAGCTCAGATGACGACAACACTGTATTTTCCTGAAAATAAGACCTAACCAGAAAATAAGACCTACCATGATTTTTTAGGGTGTTCATAATATAAACCCTACCCCTAAAATAAGTTAAAATCACCAGATGGTCATATTTAATATGTCTGTTGGAACCCATGATGGATGTATTAAATTATAAAATAGTAATAATAATAATAATAATAATATGTAATTAAATATAAATAAATATTATTGACATTAATACTTAATTATAATTTATATTATCATTTATTTTAAATATTTGTAAATACCCAAATGAGTATCTTTGGATAAGACATCTCCTGAAAATAAAACATATTAATTTTTGCTCCAAAAGACACATTAAGACCTAGTCTCATTTTTGGGGAAACAAGGTATTTTTCCAAAAAGAAAATGTCCTTGTTTAACAGTGTTTAGTAGTGAAGAAAAAATTAATATTAACATGCAATACTTTTGATTGTGATTGTTAATTATTTATTGCTTTAATGACATATTTCTCTTAATTGCATAAAAATATAGTATACTTTTGCTAATTTTTGGAACATAACCCTGTGCTTCGTACTAGTCATTTGTTTTGTATAGTACAGATTTATATAACACTGCATTTTTTTGGAATTTAGCTACCATGTTATATGTGGGATATCTCTATTATGTGTTTTGGCTATAAGCCTTCCTACAGTAAAAAATAAATATTATATATATCTCTGAGTATCATGTGAGAGTGGCTGAATTCTCAGGCTATAGATTGTATTTAGAGTAAATTTCAATATTAAATAGTTTTTGATTAATCTGTTATATTATAAGTTTATTGTAAGTATATGTTCATTTTCAATATATGCATTTTTGTGTTTTTATTTATAAGTATACTAGCTGTTACCCGCAACTTTGCTCGCAGTGGTTTTGCAAGCAAACCCCATTTGTATTCAGTATTTCAACAACCATAGTAATTGTTATATAACACCTACTGCTGAGAATAATGAGAATTGCTGAGAATCAAACAAACTGTTTTCAATTTGATCAATTTTCCGGAACATTTATAATCGTTCTATAATTGAACCAATATGCAATAACAAATTTGAATTTAAAATGGTTCACACATTTGGTTAAAAATCAAAATATATGAAAATATTTATAACAATATCTGAAATGTTATCAATTTAATACACCTAAGTACTCAATGAAGATTAAATGTAAAAACAAAAAATCGCATCTAAAATAGTACAGTAAAAGCCGTTTTTTCGGTTAAGCCTTAAT
>NW_019384461.1:505999-513805 GCF_000671375.1 Centruroides sculpturatus
GACTACAATTGATGCGTTTGAGCCAAGCATTGAAGGAAAAACGGCCGCTATATGAGCAGAGACACGACAAAGTGATTTTGCAACATGACAATGCTCGGCCACATGTTGCACAACCGGTGAAAACGTACTTGGAAACGCTTAAATGGGAAGTCCTACCCCACCCGCCATATTCACCAGACATCGCCCCTTCCGATTATCACTTGTTCCGATCGATGTCACGTGGCCTGGCTGAGCAGCACTTTCGTTCTTATGAAGATGCCAAAAAATGGGTTGATTCTTGGATAGCCTCAAAAAACGTGTCGTTTTTCCAACATGGAATTCAAATGCTGCTAGAATGATAGGAGAAAGTAGTGGCTAGCGACGGACAATACTTTCAGTGACGTGTTTATTACGACTTTTTTTTTAAATAAAGTGTTAATTTTCACAAAAAAACAGCGAGAACTTATTCAAGGTCCTTATATGTACAGTACAAGTAATATTGTAGATAAAAATAGAGTATGCCAATAATTTGATACACCAATATTTTCTTTATAAATGTATTAAATTATTTCAAATTTTTATGTTTGGAATATAAATAAAATTTAAAAATTGTATTTAATAAATCATATTTTATCTCTGCTTTGTTTGGAAGTACTATTAAATATATTAGGGTCTTTTTTAGTTTGACAAGTCATTGCACATTATTTCTCAGTATCATACTGCACACATTGGCATTAAATTTAGTAAACAACAAATTGAATGACATCCTTGTTTATTTCACATTTAATGGTCACCCATGTTGATTTTGATCATATCTGTGTTTGATCCAATTATTTCATCTATATATATAAAAATGGACGTGTGTGTCCCTATATTTCACTTTTTAACCAAAACTACACATCGCACATGAATGGTGTTTGTATGTGGTAGTAGCCCCAAGTCTCCATTCGTGCACTATGGTGGTTGCATCTCAATAGCTATAAGNGTGAGTTAGTTCTCTTTCTTTTATTTTTAAGTTTCTAAGGTGAGTGGTGAGGAAACCTTCATCCTAACAAAACATAAGCCCCAAACAAAAATAGAATAAAAAGCAAAATAAAAAATAACTAAAAATAATGCTCGGACTTGATTCCTTACATATTTCATAACTTAAAATGATAATTTATTTTTTGTTTACCAATTTTGTAAAAATACAGTTTTTATACAATGTATTAAAAAATATAATAATAACAATAACAATATAAATATATGTATATAAATTAAGTTGATAGGATAATTTATAAAATTATTTACTTTGTAATAAAGGAATTCAAAATTTTCTTTTTCAGGAGGATTATTTTCCTAAAGCTGTTGCTGAAATGACAGGACTGAGATGGCTAAAATTGAATAGAACTAATATAGATTGGATACCAGAGGAATTATCTAGTCTCCAAAAATTGGTATAATTTTGAATTTATATTTATAATTATTTTTCATATTATTTTTTATAACATATTTTAAAGTAATTTTATCAAAAATGTTTTAAATGAAAGCTGCAATAATATAATTTAGTAATTTCAGCAAAGAATTATATTAGAACATTAAATTATTAATTATCTGTTAAAATTAAAGTGATCCATTTATGAAGATAACAGAGTTTGTTCTTATTTGTTGTAAAATTTTGTTAGGTCACTGTGAAGATTATTGTTATACATAAAATAAAACATTTTATTCATTCTCAGGCTGTTTAGTTGACTTAACTCTTTAATGGTCAATAACTATATTGTATAGATATTTTGAACTAATTCTGTGTTGATATGATAATTATTTCCTTAACTTTTTAGGTTTTAGTAACATATAACAAAAATAAAAGGAAAAAAGAGTACTTAATATAGATATTATTGACTTTGATTTATCTAATATTGAAAACTAATATTTTATATGAAAACTTTTGACCAGTTTCATCTTGCTATTACTTTCCCAGCTGTTATGAATGTATAACAAGGGAAAGTATTGGAATTGTGTCAAATTTGACTTTCTGAGTTTTTTGCAAATCTCCACATTTTGAGATCTCCTGAATCCAAAAATGGTAAAAACATTCCATGGATGTGTGTGTTGATGTCTATTTTGCTTAATATCTCAGGATAGAGTAAAGATTAAGAAACAAAATTTGGCATGATGGCTTGTATATGAGGGGCATTGATGGTAAATTTTGGTGGCAAAAGCTCGTGTGGGGTGATAGAGGGGGTCATATATCTTGAGAGGGAGATTATTCATTATGAACATTTAAACTTTTTTATAAAACTCATCCCATGCACTCATGAAACAACCTTATATCTCAAAAACTAAGTCATAGACCCCCCCATTTATATTGCAATTAATGGAAAATGGCAAAGTTTAATCAGTCTATTGTATGGATTTTGAGAACAAACACAATTCTATAAGCCTCATAGAAGAAGCTTTGCTAACGCTTCACTTCAATTAACAGTTACTATATTAAAAAAAATTTTAATTTTTAAAGATAGACAAGAACAAATAAATGAAAATATCAGATTTTATGAAAAAACATAGAGAAGGATCAAGATATTGATAATTGAAATTAAGATCAAAGCTCAGATGATGACAACACTGTATTTTCCTGAAAATAAGACCTAACCAGAAAATAAGACCTACCATGATTTTTTAGGGTGTTCATAATATAAACCCTACCCCTAAAATAAGTTAAAATCACCAGATGGTCATATTTAATATGTCTGTTGGAACCCATGATGGATGTATTAAATTATAAAATAGTAATAATAATAATAATAATAATATGTAATTAAATATAAATAAATATTATTGACATTAATACTTAATTATAATTTATATTATCATTTATTTTAAATATTTGTAAATACCCAAATGAGTATCTTTGGATAAGACATCTCCTGAAAATAAAACATATTAATTTTTGCTCCAAAAGACACATTAAGACCTAGTCTCATTTTTGGGGAAACAAGGTATTTTTCCAAAAAGAAAATGTCCTTGTTTAACAGTGTTTAGTAGTGAAGAAAAAATTAATATTAACATGCAATACTTTTGATTGTGATTGTTAATTATTTATTGCTTTAATGACATATTTCTCTTAATTGCATAAAAATATAGTATACTTTTGCTAATTTTTGGAACATAACCCTGTGCTTCGTACTAGTCATTTGTTTTGTATAGTACAGATTTATATAACACTGCATTTTTTTGGAATTTAGCTACCATGTTATATGTGGGATATCTCTATTATGTGTTTTGGCTATAAGCCTTCCTACAGTAAAAAATAAATATTATATATATCTCTGAGTATCATGTGAGAGTGGCTGAATTCTCAGGCTATAGATTGTATTTAGAGTAAATTTCAATATTAAATAGTTTTTGATTAATCTGTTATATTATAAGTTTATTGTAAGTATATGTTCATTTTCAATATATGCATTTTTGTGTTTTTATTTATAAGTATACTAGCTGTTACCCGCAACTTTGCTCGCAGTGGTTTTGCAAGCAAACCCCATTTGTATTCAGTATTTCAACAACCATAGTAATTGTTATATAACACCTACTGCTGAGAATAATGAGAATTGCTGAGAATCAAACAAACTGTTTTCAATTTGATCAATTTTCCGGAACATTTATAATCGTTCTATAATTGAACCAATATGCAATAACAAATTTGAATTTAAAATGGTTCACACATTTGGTTAAAAATCAAAATATATGAAAATATTTATAACAATATCTGAAATGTTATCAATTTAATACACCTAAGTACTCAATGAAGATTAAATGTAAAAACAAAAAATCGCATCTAAAATAGTACAGTAAAAGCCGTTTTTTCGGTTAAGCCTTAATGCACTCCCTCTCCCCTGCAGGGGAATTTCGAAAAATCCCTTCTTAGTGTGCATTTTCATGACGTACCCTAACCGTGTAACAAATTTTCCTTTTTAGGTTCAGCGGTTTGCTCTGGGCGATGATGAATCAGTGAGTCAGTCAGGACAAGTAATTTTATATATTTAGATTTATTACTTTTACTTAATATATCATTTTTCTGAGCAAAGCTAAGTATCTCAGTAAGTTAAAAATTGATTACAATTCCACACTAAAATATTATGTTAAATTTGTATTAAATATTACATTTAACTACAAAAAATTTTAATAATATCCAATAACATGGGTTTAAAAGTCAATTGCTCAGCTCTTATTTAATGTAAAGAATTACAATATATGCATATGATAAAAATTTCTGAGTACTCTTCTAAGAATTATTATGTAGAGAAGAGGAAATTACCAGAAAATTACTAAGTCAAGATATACATTCAAGTAGGAATGTTTAATACTACAAAGTGTAGATTGATGCTCAGAAAATTAGATGGAATAGAACTAAAGACATATGTCTTGCCTTTAGTTCTCTTCCATCCAATTTTCTAAGCATATGTGCTATTTGTAATTTCTGGAAAAAATAAAATTAAATGAAATGGTAGATGAATATGTCTGAAACACAAATGATTTTTCACATGTTTTGAAGATGCTCTTGGCAAGTTTATGCAAAGGAAAAATTGTTTGATGAATTCATAATTTTAAGTTTAGTAGATAACCCGCACATGACTTTTAAATTGATTTCTGAACAAAATAATCTACAGATTATCTCAGTGATTTTCAACAAGCATGCTATTGCTTGTTCATGTGTGTGCCACAAAAATTTTTGAAGGTTATTAAATAAATTATTTTTGAAAGAAGCCCAAAGAACAATAAGTGTACATGTCAAAATTAAAACCTCTAAATTGATTATACGAGTTTTTCATTGTTATAATAAATAAATGTATACATAATGTAGTCAAAAGTATATGTTCATAAGCAAAATTACATGTGCATAACACTGAGTTATTTCATTTAAAATTAAATTTTCTTTAAATCAAAAATGTATCTATAATTGTCTATATTTATTTCAAATTGTTTTAATTTGGAAATAGCAGGACATTGAGCAGGCTTATAAAGGAAATTATCATGCTACTTTTAAATGCAAATTAAGACTTAATGTTGTTTGCTCTTCTTATGTAAAGAAAATTAACTATTGTTTAAATAACTATTGGGTAACCTGTTGCTATTTTAAGGAACAACAATACTGTTTTATTTAATTTACAAAAAAATATAGACAAAAAGAATTAGGTTAAGTGGCAAGTAATATAGTGATAGAATGTTTACAAACAACTTTAAATCATGTGACTTTTTCCACAGAAATTTAATTATAGGTTCAGGTGTGCTATGAGATAAAGAAAGGTTGAAAAACATTGGATTATCTGCATGAAATTACATTACTATAAATAAATTTGAGTGATCTAGATATTTAGGAAAAACTTTAAAACTGTTGAACTTTTAATTAAAAGTTAGAAATTTTGTTCATTATTTTATACATTTTTTAAAAGTAAATTTTGAACATTAAGATTTACAGATAATTAGATGGAATTCAATAGTTTCAGGTTTTTAATACATTGATCAACAACAAAAATCTTGTATTTGTCTAACATTTAGGAGATTTAGCTTGTATTGTTATCCTTGTACTGTCTAATTTTTAAGTTTCAGAGAATAGCAAATTTTAATTATTACTGAAATTTGCTTATATTTTATTTTTTCCTCTTTCACAGCATTAATAAATTGTTTAAAATTTTAAAAACTCAATTTTTTCATCTTAATCACTGTTAATACTAAATTATAATAATTTAGATTCATTGCTTATAGAATCAAAAATATTTAATTTCAGAAAATTGGTAATCCGTTAAATCAGGTTTATCATAAAAATGAATTTAAATTATTATTGATGAGAAATCATTACATGATGTATCATCAATATAATGATTTCTTTATTTTTATAGCAAATTAAAGTAGGCAAATTTAATTTACAGGAGACACTATCTTTAGTGAGGAATAATTTAGTAACTATTCATGGAGAAGTTTCAACTTTGCCATGTCTACGATATTTCAACTGTCGGCATAATAAACTTAAAAATTGTGGAATTCCGTCTGACATATTTGATTTGGAAGATTTAGCAGTTATTGTAAGTATTACATAGTTAATTTAGAAGTCTTACAGAATATAGTTTATTTATGATAAATTATTAAATTTGAAAAATCTGTTGTACATTATATAAGTGTTTGATTATTTTTAAAATTATTAAATCAATAGATATATTTCTTTATTAATATTTTTGTAGAAATATATATATTTTTTAGCATTAAAATTTGTAATTTAAAAAATAAATATCTTTAATAGTGTGTAATATCTTTAATAGTAGTCAAAATTATTTATCGAAAATATAATAGTAATAAAAACATGATTTTAATCTGACTATATGCTGATCAAACAATTCCCAATTTGCTGAGAATAATCATGACTATTGACAAGATTTTTCTATTATCCATTTCTGAAGTTTCTAGTATGTTAGTTTTATGTAAAAAAGTGTCCTAATTAATGCAATGAAGACTGTATGAAATTAGGTTGGAGTAATATGCTTTATATACTGAATGTTACAAAGATTTTCTATATAGGTATATTCTGGTTTCAGTTTTTTGTTTTGAAAAATTATATTAATATTGATAAAATTAATGTATAAGTACTTTGATTGTTTTTTATTTAAATACTGCAAGAATTATTGTTGCATTGTTTGAAGAAGCTATGTCCAGGCTTTTTCTTGAAAGATTAATGTATTGATTTGATCATTGAACATCAATAACACCTATACCAAATTTTAATATTGGATTTTGTCTAATTTAGTGAGACTTGCAATAATGAATTTTTTCATGAAATTAAATATGGTGTTTATTAGTATAAGCTTATAGCAACTAATAATATTTAGTATACTAATTATAGAAATATTTGTTGTTTTGTATAATTTTGAAAAATTAATATTATACCCATATAAATATATACACATAGGATTTCAGCCACAACCAGTTACGTGATGTTCCACATGATTTAGATCATTCTAGAGGCTTACTTGTTCTCAATTTAAGTTATAACAAGTAAGTATTTAATAATTTTGGTATAAATTTAACAAAATTTTATTATTAAAAATTTTTAAAGTGTTGATTATTAAAAAAAAACTTGAAGTTTTCTTTATTACTTTGTTATTCAAAATTTTATTATAATCAATATAAAATTTAGATTAATTTTTGGAAAAATTTAAAAGTTTTAGTATTTAGACAAAACAGTTTAGTTTTAATTTATAAAATCTAGAAAAAATATGATGGGGAGCACAGTTTGTTAACTACAACTCATTTAAAGAAATATCAATTGTCAGCTATATTAGTCCAGTATTGGTGATCTGTCTTGTATAGATGTTCAAAGAATTTAGACACATTTAACCATATGATTATTTTTGCCATATTGATCAGTCGAATATTATATTTCCGTGAAAAATAACTGAAGTTTTATATCATATTACTGTATATATCAGATGTATAAGGACCTTGAATAAGTTCTCGCTGTTTTCCAACAGATGGCGTTACCAGAACCACGTGTGTTTATTTTTAGATGGTGACACATCTGTAAGGAAGTACAATAAGCGACCTTGAAATTCAGTATACGTCATTTCACCAAAGTGTAAACAACTTATTTTTTCATTGTGTTAAACATGTCTAGTTTCGTGCTAAAAAAAGAGTATTTGCGGGGAATTTTATTGCACTATTTTATTCAAAAAAAATCTGCAGCTGAAGCACACAGAATTCTTGTTGAGACTTACGGCGACCATGCTCTGTCGGAAACAACATGCAGAGATTGGTTTAGACGCTTCAAAAATAATGATTTTGATGTTGAAGATAAAGAAC
>NW_019384461.1:516251-524440 GCF_000671375.1 Centruroides sculpturatus
AATTCGAATTGGTTCGATTATAGAACGATTGTAAACGTTCCAGAAAATTGATCAAATTGAAAATAGTTTGTTTGACTGGACGTAAAAATTCTCTAATTAGTCTGGAAACAGGGGACCTAATTCTTGCATTCTGTGAAAACGGGTAAGATTGGCTATAATGTAATTATCTTAATCTTCACTATCGTTACTTTTTGCCCACAAATAAAAACCCAGTGAAGCGGGTCCTTGCAGCTAGATTCTAGATTACTTAGAAAAACAGTCTTTTATATATAAAAAACAAAACTATATTACATACAAATGTACGAACAAATAAAAACCCAGCGAAGCAGGTCCTTGCAGCTAGTTTAAAATAATGTTTGAATAGTTAACAATAATGATATAATTTTTACTTGGAATTTTAGAATATTGTGCTGTGACACTTCCAAAATTTGATATAGTGGCTGTGGATAAAATACTCTAAAATTATTTCTAACAATTGTTAAAGTGATTAGATACTGTGTATAAGAAACAGTTCTTTATATTGCAGTCAAAAACAAACTGTTGACAATCATCATTTTCAAACAACAATTGGTATGCAAATATGTCTGAAATAACTGTTTTGCATGCCTTTTCATAATATACGGTTATGGCTGTTAGTAGCCTATCTGAAATTGCAAGAAATTTGTTTTAAAATGTATTATTTATTATATTAGTTATATAATTACAGTGGAACCTTGGTATACGACCTTAATTTGTTCCTGATGTTTGGACTTATACCGAATAGGATGTATACCAAACCAACCTTTCCCATAAGAAGTAATGTAAAAATGATTAATCCGTTCTCATGTAAAAATATGGCTGGCTTTAAAAACTTCGCTTTCCTGGCTAGTTCCTGCTTGATTTTTCGTGAGATCAGTGTGTATCTTTTTAGCTTTCTTGCAAATAATTGCTTCCGATACGCTGTCTCCAGCACTGTTTTAAGTTATCCAAAGCAAAAGCAATTTCTCGACATGATCTAATGTCTTCGATCTCTGTTTAAAAATTGATTTAACCTCTTTCGCAACGTTAGCTGATTTAATAATGTCTTTATTTCTCGCGATTGTCCATATCGTCATTCTCGGAATACGGTAGGCAACAGTTAAAATCTCGAACACGCGTGCCATCTTTGTATTTCTCAACAATCTCTTTTATCAGTTCCATTGTAATTCTAGTCATTTTTTTAGCTTTCTGTTGCTTTTCACTTGCCTTTTTGCAATTCATGCTTAATAGAAGTAGTAAAATTTTATTTACGAATTAAAATCAGAAGAAATTTAACAAAGTTATAAACCGTTGCACCGCGAACGTCTAGTCTGGTCTAGTATACCGATAGTGCTACTTGTTCATTGATGGCGCGTATAATTGAATTATGTTGTATACCGAACAAAAGTCGTATACCGAGCAAAATTTGTTTTGTCCAAACAGGATATATTCCGAATTGGACGTATTCTAAAGCAGACGTATACTGAGGTACCACTGTATATGTTAATAAATGTCTATTTGTTGAATTTCAATACTTAAATTATAGAATCAACTAATTTCTGCTCAAAGAATTGATGGCCAACTTGTTAAAGAACCACGGAGTAGAAAGTCAGAAATATCTTATTGAATAATAATAATGTTAATTATGACATTGAATCTACATTGTGTGTTATAAGTTTGAAAGCTAGGACATCTAGGCATAAAATTCATATAAGTTAGGATCTTTGTCTGGATGTCCTAGTTCTAGTGATCACAAACAAAACATTTGAAGATGAGAGTGGTAATCAGATATAGTCTAGTTAATTAAGTATAAAAGTATGAGAAACATAATGAAAATGCAGAAAAATAGGTAAAAAAATGATGCAAAGAAAATAGTGATAAAAAGAAGCAGTGTGGAATGGATCATCAAATGGAAAAGACCCAAAGTAATCATCAAATAAGACAATCATTTGAACAAATTTTTTTACTAAATTTTATATCAAAAGTGATTTTTTTTCTAACAATGCTTGCAAAATTTTTTTTCTAAATAATGGGAATGATTTCATTTTATAAGATTACTTTGATTTATGTACTGTACATTTAACTAAATATATTTTTAGAACTTAAATTATATGAATCTTAATTTACTAATTGTTTTTATTTTTCAGTATTGAATCTATTCCCAACCAATTATTTGTCAGTTTAACAGATTTACTTTATTTAGATCTAAGCAATAATAGATTAGGTAAGTACAAAATCTTTACCAAATAATTATTTATATGTAGAAATGAAATAAAATGTAGGCAGTCTTTAGCTTTTGGACAGTTTGCTTTTTCAAACTTAATATGTAATTATACAAAATAAAATTTTATAGTGAATTTATACACAGTATAATGCAAACAGAATCCATGTGAATAATAATTATAAAGTATAATTTCTAATGGGAGGTCCATTTGCAACAAAATAACAAAATGACACAAAAAATTTATTTACAGAATTATAAAGTTAACAAAATCTGAACCTATATTGGATCTTTGCTTTCAGACTGGCTAATTTGGAAGATAAAACCATACAAGTCACTTGCTAATAGTTATAAGTCAACAGGATACATGTATTATAATCAATAGTAATTATATACTATTCTATATGGTTATGTGAGATTAGCTGGGAGTACTAAACGGGAGTACCACTTAATCAACTCAGAATCATGAGATTCGATCTCTAAATTTTGAAGAAGGTCTTTTATTTATAATGTTAAAAAGATCTTGATGGTAAGTTCTAGATCACGTCAGGATCCTTGACACCAGTTAATCAAATTTATTTCACGTGGATTAACATGCATTTACGAATCAATATGGAGAGGATGAGATCTTTTGATTCCGACATAATGAGACATTTCTTTAATATAAAAATATCGAATATTTAATGAAGAAAAGGAAAAATATACAAATTGGACCTTCAATAGCTGATTATGATATTGCGGAGAGAGAGATCACATTTCAAGTTAAACATACTACCTCATTATATATTATTCTGTATGTAGATTGATGTGAATGTTCGTTATTTCACTATTTCTTCTCTTGTTTCCGTTCTGGTCACTTATTACTTCTTGGTCGGCACTTCAATAAATATTTTCTTTAACTTGGGAACTTAGAAATAAACCTTGTATGTACTTTGGGAGTTGGTTATGGGCATTGGCCATGAGGAGTGGGTATGGAATACCTCCTTCTCCTATGGAATTTTGTGGTGTATTCCCAGAATAATACTAAAGAATCCCCTTTTTTTTGATGTTTTTCTCCAATAAGAAAATTGTATTCTTCCCACATGTTTAGGAAGAGTGGGGGTTTACGAGGGGTATATGGACTGTATGTGACTCAAAATTTAAGGGAAAACAAAAAGAATGTAGAACTTTCGTTGAGAAGGAAGTGAATTTTACCAGTTTCCTTAGTTTTTAGCTTAAAATTTTTCTATTAAAATTAGAAATATTATATCTAACATTTATGGATTTGTCATCAATTTCCAATTAATAAAGGGGGTGTTCAAAATCTCAGTTATATCTTCTAAATTAAGATTAGACAGTGATCTGGGTAGTGTAATTGTCATTGCATCTGCACAGTAAGCAAAAGTTGCAGATTTGAGTTCCAATCTGGATCAATTTTTTTCCAGAAAATTCTGAATGAATTTACTTCTGATCATTAAATTGGAGGTTCAACTATATCTTTTGTTCAAATTGTGTAATATCTTGTTTGCTATATTATAGTGACTATATGTTTAGCTTAGTTTATATGTAATTATTAGATATTATAAAGTTTTACTGCAAATATTTTATTGTTAAATATTTTTATGTGATGTGATANACTTTGCTCGCAGTGGTTTTGCAAGCAAACCCCATTTGTATTCAGTATTTCAACAACCATAGTAATTGTTATATAACACCTACTGCTGAGAATAATGAGAATTGCTGAGAATCAAACAAACTGTTTTCAATTTGATCAATTTTCCGGAACATTTATAATCGTTCTATAATTGAACCAATATGCAATAACAAATTTGAATTTAAAATGGTTCACACATTTGGTTAAAAATCAAAATATATGAAAATATTTATAACAATATCTGAAATGTTATCAATTTAATACACCTAAGTACTCAATGAAGATTAAATGTAAAAACAAAAAATCGCATCTAAAATAGTACAGTAAAAGCCGTTTTTTCGGTTAAGCCTTAATGCACTCCCTCTCCCCTGCAGGGGAATTTCGAAAAATCCCTTCTTAGTGTGCATTTTCATGACGTACCCTAACCGTGTAACAAATTTTCCTTTTTAGGTTCAGCGGTTTGCTCTGGGCGATGATGAATCAGTGAGTCAGTCAGGACAAGTAATTTTATATATTTAGATTTATTACTTTTACTTAATATATCATTTTTCTGAGCAAAGCTAAGTATCTCAGTAAGTTAAAAATTGATTACAATTCCACACTAAAATATTATGTTAAATTTGTATTAAATATTACATTTAACTACAAAAAATTTTAATAATATCCAATAACATGGGTTTAAAAGTCAATTGCTCAGCTCTTATTTAATGTAAAGAATTACAATATATGCATATGATAAAAATTTCTGAGTACTCTTCTAAGAATTATTATGTAGAGAAGAGGAAATTACCAGAAAATTACTAAGTCAAGATATACATTCAAGTAGGAATGTTTAATACTACAAAGTGTAGATTGATGCTCAGAAAATTAGATGGAATAGAACTAAAGACATATGTCTTGCCTTTAGTTCTCTTCCATCCAATTTTCTAAGCATATGTGCTATTTGTAATTTCTGGAAAAAATAAAATTAAATGAAATGGTAGATGAATATGTCTGAAACACAAATGATTTTTCACATGTTTTGAAGATGCTCTTGGCAAGTTTATGCAAAGGAAAAATTGTTTGATGAATTCATAATTTTA
Source organism: Centruroides sculpturatus (assembly GCF_000671375.1). Taxonomy (NCBI): domain Eukaryota; kingdom Metazoa; phylum Arthropoda; class Arachnida; order Scorpiones; family Buthidae; genus Centruroides; species Centruroides sculpturatus. Next base: position 521,185 of record NW_019384461.1, read on the forward strand.
AGTTTAGTAGATAACCCGCACATGACTTTTAAATTGATTTCTGAACAAAATAATCTACAGATTATCTCAGTGATTTTCAACAAGCATGCTATTGCTTGTTCATGTGTGTGCCACAAAAATTTTTGAAGGTTATTAAATAAATTATTTTTGAAAGAAGCCCAAAGAACAATAAGTGTACATGTCAAAATTAAAACCTCTAAATTGATTATACGAGTTTTTCATTGTTATAATAAATAAATGTATACATAATGTAGTCAAAAGTATATGTTCATAAGCAAAATTACATGTGCATAACACTGAGTTATTTCATTTAAAATTAAATTTTCTTTAAATCAAAAATGTATCTATAATTGTCTATATTTATTTCAAATTGTTTTAATTTGGAAATAGCAGGACATTGAGCAGGCTTATAAAGGAAATTATCATGCTACTTTTAAATGCAAATTAAGACTTAATGTTGTTTGCTCTTCTTATGTAAAGAAAATTAACTATTGTTTAAATAACTATTGGGTAACCTGTTGCTATTTTAAGGAACAACAATACTGTTTTATTTAATTTACAAAAAAATATAGACAAAAAGAATTAGGTTAAGTGGCAAGTAATATAGTGATAGAATGTTTACAAACAACTTTAAATCATGTGACTTTTTCCACAGAAATTTAATTATAGGTTCAGGTGTGCTATGAGATAAAGAAAGGTTGAAAAACATTGGATTATCTGCATGAAATTACATTACTATAAATAAATTTGAGTGATCTAGATATTTAGGAAAAACTTTAAAACTGTTGAACTTTTAATTAAAAGTTAGAAATTTTGTTCATTATTTTATACATTTTTTAAAAGTAAATTTTGAACATTAAGATTTACAGATAATTAGATGGAATTCAATAGTTTCAGGTTTTTAATACATTGATCAACAACAAAAATCTTGTATTTGTCTAACATTTAGGAGATTTAGCTTGTATTGTTATCCTTGTACTGTCTAATTTTTAAGTTTCAGAGAATAGCAAATTTTAATTATTACTGAAATTTGCTTATATTTTATTTTTTCCTCTTTCACAGCATTAATAAATTGTTTAAAATTTTAAAAACTCAATTTTTTCATCTTAATCACTGTTAATACTAAATTATAATAATTTAGATTCATTGCTTATAGAATCAAAAATATTTAATTTCAGAAAATTGGTAATCCATTAAATCAGGTTTATCATAAAAATGAATTTAAATTATTATTGATGAGAAATCATTACATGATGTATCATCAATATAATGATTTCTTTATTTTTATAGCAAATTAAAGTAGGCAAATTTAATTTACAGGAGACACTATCTTTAGTGAGGAATAATTTAGTAACTATTCATGGAGAAGTTTCAACTTTGCCATGTCTACGATATTTCAACTGTCGGCATAATAAACTTAAAAATTGTGGAATTCCGTCTGACATATTTGATTTGGAAGATTTAGCAGTTATTGTAAGTATTACATAGTTAATTTAGAAGTCTTACAGAATATAGTTTATTTATGATAAATTATTAAATTTGAAAAATCTGTTGTACATTATATAAGTGTTTGATTATTTTTAAAATTATTAAATCAATAGATATATTTCTTTATTAATATTTTTGTAGAAATATATATATTTTTTAGCATTAAAATTTGTAATTTAAAAAATAAATATCTTTAATAGTGTGTAATATCTTTAATAGTAGTCAAAATTATTTATCGAAAATATAATAGTAATAAAAACATGATTTTAATCTGACTATATGCTGATCAAACAATTCCCAATTTGCTGAGAATAATCATGACTATTGACAAGATTTTTCTATTATCCATTTCTGAAGTTTCTAGTATGTTAGTTTTATGTAAAAAAGTGTCCTAATTAATGCAATGAAGACTGTATGAAATTAGGTTGGAGTAATATGCTTTATATACTGAATGTTACAAAGATTTTCTATATAGGTATATTCTGGTTTCAGTTTTTTGTTTTGAAAAATTATATTAATATTGATAAAATTAATGTATAAGTACTTTGATTGTTTTTTATTTAAATACTGCAAGAATTATTGTTGCATTGTTTGAAGAAGCTATGTCCAGGCTTTTTCTTGAAAGATTAATGTATTGATTTGATCATTGAACATCAATAACACCTATACCAAATTTTAATATTGGATTTTGTCTAATTTAGTGAGACTTGCAATAATGAATTTTTTCATGAAATTAAATATGGTGTTTATTAGTATAAGCTTATAGCAACTAATAATATTTAGTATACTAATTATAGAAATATTTGTTGTTTTGTATAATTTTGAAAAATTAATATTATACCCATATAAATATATACACATAGGATTTCAGCCACAACCAGTTACGTGATGTTCCACATGATTTAGATCATTCTAGAGGCTTACTTGTTCTCAATTTAAGTTATAACAAGTAAGTATTTAATAATTTTGGTATAAATTTAACAAAATTTTATTATTAAAAATTTTTAAAGTGTTGATTATTAAAAAAAAACTTGAAGTTTTCTTTATTACTTTGTTATTCAAAATTTTATTATAATCAATATAAAATTTAGATTAATTTTTGGAAAAATTTAAAAGTTTTAGTATTTAGACAAAACAGTTTAGTTTTAATTTATAAAATCTAGAAAAAATATGATGGGGAGCACAGTTTGTTAACTACAACTCATTTAAAGAAATATCAATTGTCAGCTATATTAGTCCAGTATTGGTGATCTGTCTTGTATAGATGTTCAAAGAATTTAGACACATTTAACCATATGATTATTTTTGCCATATTGATCAGTCGAATATTATATTTCCGTGAAAAATAACTGAAGTTTTATATCATATTACTGTATATATCAGATGTATAAGGACCTTGAATAAGTTCTCGCTGTTTTCCAACAGATGGCGTTACCAGAACCACGTGTGTTTATTTTTAGATGGTGACACATCTGTAAGGAAGTACAATAAGCGACCTTGAAATTCAGTATACGTCATTTCACCAAAGTGTAAACAACTTATTTTTTCATTGTGTTAAACATGTCTAGTTTCGTGCTAAAAAAAGAGTATTTGCGGGGAATTTTATTGCACTATTTTATTCAAAAAAAATCTGCAGCTGAAGCACACAGAATTCTTGTTGAGACTTACGGCGACCATGCTCTGTCGGAAACAACATGCAGAGATTGGTTTAGACGCTTCAAAAATAATGATTTTGATGTTGAAGATAAAGAACGATCTGGTGCACCAA
>NW_019384461.1:529053-585908 GCF_000671375.1 Centruroides sculpturatus
TGCCACCTTCGTATTTCTCAACAATCTCTTTCATCAGTTCCATTGTAATTCTAGTCATTTTTTTAGTTTTCTGTCGCTTTTCATTTGCCTTTTTGCGATTCGTGATTAATAAAAATAATAAAATTTTATTTACGAATTAAAATCAGAAGAAATTTAACAAAGTTATAAACCGTTGCACCGCGAACGTCTAGTCTGGTCTAGTATACCGATAGTGCTACTTGTTCATTGATGGCGCGTATAATTGAATTATGTTGTATACCGAACAAAAGTCGTATACCGAGCAAAATTTGTTTTGTCCAAACAGGATATATTCCGAATTGGACGTATTCTAAAGCAGACGTATACTGAGGTACCACTGTATATGTTAATAAATGTCTATTTGTTGAATTTCAATACTTAAATTATAGAATCAACTAATTTCTGCTCAAAGAATTGATGGCCAACTTGTTAAAGAACCATGGAGTAGAAAGTCAGAAATATCTTATTGAATAATAATAATGTTAATTATGACATTGAATCTACATTGTGTGTTATAAGTTTGAAAGCTAGGACATCTAGGCATAAAATTCATATAAGTTAGGATCTTTGTCTGGATGTCCTAGTTCTAGTGATCACAAACAAAACATTTGAAGATGAGAGTGGTAATCAGATATAGTCTAGTTAATTAAGTATAAAAGTATGAGAAACATAATGAAAATGCAGAAAAATAGGTAAAAAAATGATGCAAAGAAAATAGTGATAAAAAGAAGCAGTGTGGAATGGATCATCAAATGGAAAAGACCCAAAGTAATCATCAAATAAGACAATCATTTGAACAAATTTTTTTACTAAATTTTATATCAAAAGTGATTTTTTTTCTAACAATGCTTGCAAAATTTTTTTTCTAAATAATGGGAATGATTTCATTTTATAAGATTACTTTGATTTATGTACTGTACATTTAACTAAATATATTTTTAGAACTTAAATTATATGAATCTTAATTTACTAATTGTTTTTATTTTTCAGTATTGAATCTATTCCCAACCAATTATTTGTCAGTTTAACAGATTTACTTTATTTAGATCTAAGCAATAATAGATTAGGTAAGTACAAAATCTTTACCAAATAATTATTTATATGTAGAAATGAAATAAAATGTAGGCAGTCTTTAGCTTTTGGACAGTTTGCTTTTTCAAACTTAATATGTAATTATACAAAATAAAATTTTATAGTGAATTTATACACAGTATAATGCAAACAGAATCCATGTGAATAATAATTATAAAGTATAATTTTTAATGGGAGGTCCATTTGCAACAAAATAACAAAATGACACAAAAAATTTATTTACAGAATTATAAAGTTAACAAAATCTGAACCTATATTGGATCTTTGCTTTCAGACTGGCTAATTTGGAAGATAAAACCATACAAGTCACTTGCTAATAGTTATAAGTCAACAGGATACATGTATTATAATCAATAGTAATTATATACTATTCTATATGGTTATGTGAGATTAGCTGGGAGTACTAAACGGGAGTACCACTTAATCAACTCAGAATCATGAGATTCGATCTCTAAATTTTGAAGAAGGTCTTTTATTTATAATGTTAAAAAGATCTTGATGGTAAGTTCTAGATCACGTCAGGATCCTTGACACCAGTTAATCAAATTTATTTCACGTGGATTAACATGCATTTACGAATCAATATGGAGAGGATGAGATCTTTTGATTCCGACATAATGAGACATTTCTTTAATATAAAAATATCGAATATTTAATGAAGAAAAGGAAAAATATACAAATTGGACCTTCAATAGCTGATTATGATATTGCGGAGAGAGAGATCACATTTCAAGTTAAACATACTACCTCATTATATATTATTCTGTATGTAGATTGATGTGAATGTTCGTTATTTCACTATTTCTTCTCTTGTTTCCGTTCTGGTCACTTATTACTTCTTGGTCGGCACTTCAATAAATATTTTCTTTAACTTGGGAACTTAGAAATAAACCTTGTATGTACTTTGGGAGTTGGTTATGGGCATTGGCCATGAGGAGTGGGTATGGAATACCTCCTTCTCCTATGGAATTTTGTGGTGTATTCCCAGAATAATACTAAAGAATCCCCTTTTTTTTGATGTTTTTCTCCAATAAGAAAATTGTATTCTTCCCACATGTTTAGGAAGAGTGGGGTTTACGAGGGGTATATGGACTGTATGTGACTCAAAATTTAAGGGAAAACAAAAAGAATGTAGAACTTTCGTTGAGAAGGAAGTGAATTTTACCAGTTTCCTTAGTTTTTAGCTTAAAATTTTTCTATTAAAATTAGAAATATTATATCTAACATTTATGGATTTGTCATCAATTTCCAATTAATAAAGGGGGTGTTCAAAATCTCAGTTATATCTTCTAAATTAAGATTAGACAGTGATCTGGGTAGTGTAATTGTCATTGCATCTGCACAGTAAGCAAAAGTTGCAGATTTGAGTTCCAATCTGGATCAATTTTTTTCCAGAAAATTCTGAATGAATTTACTTCTGATCATTAAATTGGAGGTTCAACTATATCTTTTGTTCAAATTGTGTAATATCTTGTTTGCTATATTATAGTGACTATATGTTTAGCTTAGTTTATATGTAATTATTAGATATTATAAAGTTTTACTGCAAATATTTTATTGTTAAATATTTTTATGTGATGTAATGTGAGAAGTTAAATAATTTTACAAATATTTTATTGATATTACTGATATTTAATAGTTATAATATCATAGCAGCTTAAGTTTTTATGATTTATTTATTTGATATCTAAATGTATTTTAAAATATTTGTTTCTAATAATTAATAGTAATTTTTTATACATAAATTTGAAAAGTATTGAGTTGCTATTTAAATCTTTTAAATAATTAAATTAATAAAATGAAAACTTTTTGTATAGAAGTTTTTTTAACATGTTTGTTATATAAAGAATTTTTTCTTAATACATGACAATCATTTGAAACCTATACAATATTTTGTGTATTTAAAATTGGTTTTAGAGTAGTAGGTATTTTGTAGAGAACTATTTATGGTGAATTAGATTAAAACAATGGTTTTCTTTGTTTGTGTCCACAGATGGTACATGATGGATAATTATTATACTGCTTACATTTTGCCAATTGTGTACTACTAATGGCTCATGCAAAAAGAAATTTTTTTGAATTTATTCTTGAAAGAAGCATTGCCGACATGCGTTATTTATGCTGTGATTGTAGAAAACAAATATATGCAGCAGTTTCAAGAGGTAGTAATTTTGGTTTTTAGTTAGAAATCAAAATAACTGAATTCAAAGACACTCCATATCTAGTAGAACATTATCAAAATCTTCACATCAACTTGCAAATGCAGTTCCAGTAAAATCAACAAAAAGATTCAGCTAAATGTTTACTTATTTTATGCTTGCCTTTTTAAAATTATTTGTCAATAATATTAAATGTGTTTCCAAAGAGAATTATTTTCTCTTAAAAATGAATTCTTAACGTGAAGAATAAATTATTTTTTTAAAGAAAAGTAGTTTCAATTTTATTGGGAATGTCCAATTTTATAATTTTTTGCTTGTTCTTTTCAATAAATCATTTAAAGTATAACAAATTTTATTTTTTACCACATAAGTGCATTAAGAATATTTCTACTTCATATATTTGTATCATTCAAAAAAGTGTTTTTAACTTTAAAAATGATACCTGATTAAGGCTAGAACATTTAGGCATTAAACTATCATATAGTTATAAAAATCATACAAGTTACAATTTTTATAACTATTTATATGATTTTTAATATCTAGATGTCCTGGTTTATTAATAAAGATACTTTGTCCAGCTGGTTACCAAAGATAAACTCATAATATGAAAATGTAATCCAGCTAAGCAGCATTACATTATTTTACTGTAGTGATAGCAACTGTATGGAGCACAATGGCTAAGATTAAAGATGCAAATGAGCCATCAGTGGTACACATTGTATTTGTGCAAATGTGTTAATAAAAATTAGCTTGAAAGTACTTTTAAATAATCTAAAATATAATTTTTGTTTCAGAAACTCTTCCTCCCCAGATGAGACGACTAGTCAATTTGCAAACACTAATACTTAATAATAATCCTCTTGGACATAATCAATTAAGGTAAGATTAATGGAACAATATTTATTTTTACTTTTATTGTGTGAAAATTATTTTTTTTAAATTACAATTTCTAATTTTTCAATCTTTCCAAATTTATTATTAATAGTTACCTATATATTAAAATATCAAATAAATTATAACAATGTTTAATGTTAGTAATAATATATATATTGATTTATTTTAACTTTGGAACATTCCACTCTTGGTTTATCTTCTATTCAAGATGTTGATTAAGTAGTTATCTTGACAGTATGGCTAAATTGTAGCTTATTATTTTAGCCATCATACCTTAAGACTAGATTGAAATTTTTTTCACTTTTCAAAGTTTTCTAAACTTTATTTGATTTAACTTCCTGAAGTTTCTTCCTTTTCATACAGCAGTGTTTCAGTGCTAGAATTGATTAAGGAATCCACTCGTTATTCAGATTTACACATTTTTCAAGACTACATGTCTCATCATCAGAATCTAGGAATCCACCATCATTTCTCATGGACTCTGATAATGGAGTCCTGAAAAATATTTAAATATAAAAATAGAGAGTAGACTTCTTAATTCATTTTAGTGTTACATTTTCTTCTGACATTTCATGGAGTTGTCTAGTCTAATTTGTGTTTTTCCAATCTTCCAGTTCATGTATCTTCCTTATTTTAATGTTTATATATTAAAAATTAGTAAAGAATGTTATAAAAAAAATTTTTAAAAATTAGATAATTTTTTAAAATAAATAAATAAATAAATAAATAAGAATAAATCGTTTTGTAATTAAATATTATAATGAGGATATTGACAAGTGTTCAAATTGTTTAGATTATCCACAAGGATTATTATTAGTACTGCCAATTCATATTTCAGAAACAACAAAGTATAATCAAACAAAAATGGATATAAATTCTGTTGTCCACTGAAACAATTTTTTGGGTGTCAAGAAAAACTTAACTAATTCAAGAAAAAATAGTCTCATTAATCAGTTAACTAATATTTATTAATGATACTAATTTAATTTAATTTATTTAGCCATACTGGGTAAAACCCATGATGCAGGGAATACAAAAAATAATTGTCATATACATGACACATCGAAATATATTACAATCCTTCCGTTATTACAGAGAAAATTAACATTTACATAAATAAAACAAACAAATTATACAAATATTATTATAAATACCAAAATATATATTTAAACAACATATCCAAATATAAATATATAACAAAACAAAACATATAACAAAATAAAATCATGGAGAACTATCCAAACAAAAACATCATTATAAATAAACAATAGATACAGCCACCTATAAAAGAAAAAAAGAATAAGTAATCTCATCAAAATATGGATAGTCTCCCCTACTAATTAATGTGACATCTGTTCTAGTTTTAGTTTGCACAGTTTCTGGAACCACTGAAGATAAAGATGCAAATCAGTGCAGTGTTAAAGACTGATTTGTACTTTATATGGTAAGAATGGAAAAGAGAAGAGAAAATATGCTATATTGGTTTAATGCATAATATTTTGCACATTACTCATGATCTACATCCATTCTCTTTTTGTTTTTGGATAAGTAGAAGATAGTTCTACTTATTTTCTGCTTCATAATCCACAATTCTTTGAGCTATTAATCAAGAAAATTAATAAAATGATATGTTTATTAACATTTTTATACAATTTTGATAATAGATTACTTGAATTTAAAGTTTGAATAAATATTAATTTGGAACTTGCATAAAATATCAAAAATGTACTTTGGGACTGTCTTCCCTAATTTTCTTTTTTAATTAATCTGTAATACTCTTCATTCTCTTCTCAAATTTATTAAAAGCATATGGCCTCTTTCCAGTTCATACTGTTTATTTGTTGATTTACCATAAGATCACATTCTGAAATTGTATTATGCTTTACATAGTTTGTTCCAAACTGTTGTTTTTTAAAAAAAAAAAGTGAGATTAGCCGAGGATACTAACCAAGAGTACCACTTACACAACTCAGAATTGCGAGATTCGATCTCTAATCTTTTTCTAGGAGAGCTGTTAATTATGTTTCAAAACGATCTGGACTGTGAAGTCTAGATCTATGTCAGGATTCCTTGACACCAGTTAATCAATTATTTTAAACGCGGATTAACATGTGTTATCCTTGAATTCGGAGGATCTAAGGTAACTTGAATGAAAATGAATGTCTAATAAGAATCAAGCCATTTTATAAAACAAATCAAAATATTTAATAAATCAAATAATAAAAATATACAACAGTGAATCTAACCTATATCTAAATTTAACTTAAACTATCTTATTTCTATCTAACATGCGAGAGAGTTTACATCGATCTATTTAGAGCTCATATTACCTTCACTGTATTTTTCGTATCTGTTTCTGTATGAGGATCTTCTGTCGTTTTTAAATATTTCTCTTCTTCTATTTGAATGGAGGTTCTTTTATCTTTCTCCTTTGACAATCTTGTTGTATACTTATACTTCAATTAATTCGGTCTCGTATGGCCTTATCGGTCTGGTATGACGATCACTTGTTTCGTATTCTCTTTGTATGGCAATACCTCTTCTTAATGGACTGCCTCTTAACATATTTCAGATTCTTCCGTATGGCAAACTCTTTCCTTGACGGACTGCTTCTTACTGAATGTTGGACTTATTTCGTATATCAAACTTCCTTCGACGGACTGCCTTGAAAGGCGGGAAAACGGCCCTTTTATTTGGTCTTTCGTAAAGTTGCAAAAACTGACTCATCCTGAGTTAGCCTGGGAAAGGAAATCAACTTCCTTTCAAAAATCTGATGTTTCCTCTGTTTTTTAGATAAAATCTTGTTGAAGTTGAAAATATAATTTTGTGTTATTTTAATTCTTTTCTCTAACTTATTTTAATTAAAACGATCCTTCCCTGACTGTTCAGATCTCACAAAAAAATGAATCCTGACAAATGAAAATACCAAACATCTATTAATCACATTTATTCATTTCAAGATTAACACCATTCCAAAATTAGTTTATTTCTAAATGAATACAGAGACATTGAGGTTTTGTCTATAAATAAAATGATACTTTAATTTCTTTTGAAATCAAAATTCAATTTTTCACCAGTTATATAACTTTTAAAACTATATCTGTTTATAAAAATTAATATATAAGTAATATATGTATCAAACTATTCTCAAATCATATGAAAGATTCAAAAGAATTTGAGGTTTTTAAATTATATAGATTGTAATAACTTAAATAATTTTTTAAACAAGTACAATGATTTTAAGTTTTATTTTGTAAATTTTTCAGGCAACTTCCAGCATTAATTTCTTTGCAGACATTACATATGCGTAATACTCAAAGAAATCTTTCAAATATTCCATGTACCTTAGATAATATTACAAATTTATCAGGTAAAATTTTTGATTTTTTGATAAGGAAACATTATTATTTTAAATTTAAACTTAAGTGAAGGTATTGGATATATTATGAATTTGAAACTTTTATTTATTTGTTTAAAATGGAATTCATGTACAAATGTACTATTATTGAATATTCATTTAATTACATTCGTTTGATTCATTTATTAAATATTCATAGTATTGTGAATTTTGAAATGCTGAAAATTGAATAATCAGTTTATTATTTTTTAAAGATGATATCAAATAAAAAAATTCTTTTGAGCAAGAAATTTCAAATAAATTGTAAAACTTATAAAAAGAAATATAAAGATAGTTTATACAGTAGGTGTTTCATTCTTATGAAATGGTTTTATTGAAAACAGTATTGAAAGCTATTAATAACATTAGTTGTTATGAAGTTTTATTTTAGAATTTATAGAATGCTTGCCATTCATTATAATACATACAATATAAAAAGTATTGTTGTTTTGCTGTTTAATAAGTATGTAGATTTTTAACATTTACTTACATTTACTTCTAATAAATAATAATAGATCATCTGAATTTTTTTCTTTTTTAATAAGAGAAAACATGTTATGAGAGAGAGAGAGATGCACATTTCATTAACCTGTCCTATGTTGATCCTGAAAATTTTCGGGTTGACCTCATTGACCTGTGTGGGCGATCCTGATATTTCCGTGTTTACATTGGAATGTTTTTGATACTAGATGTCGCTTTGCGTCACAATATTTATATTAAAACGAACTTTCAAAATAAAATTTTTTTCGTTTTTATATTATTCAATATATATATTTTGTTTGTGAAACATAAAAAAATATTTTTTTATGATACAGTAAACACGATTAGTATTTAAAAAAAAAAACATTTAGGCTTAACATCGATGAAAATTCAACATGGCATCACAGGCAACAAATAAAAATTTCAACATCGAATAGGTTAAGGAATCATCAAAAACAAATATTAAAATTTGATCTATAATTCTAATTATGATTCATGTACAAAGTAGTTGTAATAAAGTTGCAATAAATTCTGCATATTTTTAATACAAAGAGTTTTGTAAATATCATTTTCATTTAAATAATGTTTTATTATTATATGAAAAATTTTTAATTTCAAATTTGAAAAATAATTATTATAATTATTTTATTTTCATTTAGATGTGGATTTTTCTCAAAATGCTTTGCCTAGAATCCCAGATGCATTATATACTTTGGTTAACTTAAAAAGACTTAATTTAAGTGATAATTGTATTACTGAAATTTCTGCTGAAATTGGAGGTAAGATTTAAAATGGTTTTTTATAAATAATTTTTATATATTAACATTGTAAATTCATAAAAACTAAGAAACTTAAAATATGCTAAACAAAAAAAATTGCATTTTTTTATTTTAAATGTTTTTACATAATTGAAACAATTTTATTTATAAAACAAAGAAATGTTTCATTGTATTTTTATTATTGTCTTATTATAAGATAGTTTTAATTTTGCTACAGTTATAGTGATACTGTAAGAAAACAATATTAAAATTCAGTTAAATACAAAATATTACCAAATAACATGCCAAAAATTTCATAGTAGAATTAAGATATTAATAGTTATAATTTATCAGTTTTGTAAATTAATTAATTTAATTTTGATACATGTGTAAGACATTTAGAAAAAAATTTAAATTCAAACTCTCAGTCATTCTGAGTTGCTTGTTAAAACATTTATGTAACTTTTGGAATTTTAGGGCTTTAATTATGATTAATATGCTAATATGATATAGGATATAAGCATAGAATTAAACGATATTATGATTGAAATTAATAAATAATTTGTATTATTTTAAAATTCTATAATTGTATGTGGTTTTTTACTTTTATTTTTCTTTCTTCCGCTGCAATAAGGGAACATTTTACAAATATTATGTCCACTATTCATCTCATATATATGTTGTGCTGCCATTACTTTAAACAGAATGTTGGCTAACCAAAATTGTACTGTAATTTGTATTAATCAAGTCTTTATACACAACTTTTTCTTTTGCTTATTAATTTTAATAGTAATAAAATAATGTAACTTTAGGTTTAATTCAATTGATTTATGTGAGACAACTTTACATAAAAATGCATTTGTCTGCATTTTTCTTAATTTTTATATTTTACTCACTGTAATGTTGTAATATTTAAAGAGCGTGAATTTGGATGAATTTCTATAGTATTTTCAATAATCAAAAAACCATGAGTGAAACAAGGAATGTATTTTTTTGTTTATTGATAAAAGTTATATTTTCATATATTTATCTTAAAATACGAGGCGTGTTTTTAAAGTAAGTACCGTTTTAATATAACGCTGCTGGAGCGCTGCAGTCGGCACTTAGCGCATGCGTGCTGTGTACCTACATCTGTTGGGAAGCCACAAACGCCATTACGGAGCCAGTCGACTGTGTTTACTGTTGTTTGTGTGTTATTGAAATGCCGCCGCTCATTGAGAATCCCGCCGACTGCGAAGTGCGTGCCGTTATTCGTTTTCTCAGTGCTAAAGGCTCGAAAGCGGCTGAAATTCATCGCCAAATCAGTGAAGTTTATGGTGAAAGCGTTATGAGTGAAGGAATGGTACGAAAATGGGTTAGGGCCTTTAGTAATGGCCGCACAAACATTCACGATGAGGAACGAAGTGGGCGACCTTCAGTCATTATCGACGATTTGATTGAAAAAGTGGACTGTAGAGTGAAAGAGAACAGACGATTCACGATTTCATCTTTATCTAAAGAGTTTCCTGCAGTTTCAAGAAGTGTTCTCTATGAAATTGTGACCGGACGATTAAATTATCGGAAGTTGTGTTCCCGTTGGGTGCCGAAAATGTTGACGGAGGAGCACAAAACCAAACGTTTGGCCAGTGCATTGACTTTTCTTGAGCGCTACAGTGACGAAGGAGATGATTTTTTAAGTCGTATTGTTACAGGCGATGAAACGTGGGTAGCCTACGTTACACCGGAATCAAAGCAACAATCCATGGAATGGCGACATTCATCATCTCCAAGGAAAGTCAAGTTCAAGCAAACAATTTCTGCTCAGAAAATCATGTGCACGGTGTTTTGGGACAGATACGGAGTGTTGCTTGTTGATTTTTTGCCTCATGGTGAAACGATCAATTCAGCTGCATACTGTGAGACTTTAAAAAAACTGCGCCGTGCAGTACAAAACAAAAGGCGGGGCTTACTGAGCAAGGGTGTCGTTTTGCTCCACGATAATGCTCGTCCACATACGGCAAATCAAACTCAAGACCTAATCACATCATTTGGCTGGGAACAATTAGACCACCCTCCATACAGTCCCGACCTAGCGCCGAGTGACTATCATTTGTTTCTGCATTTGAAGAAGCATCTGGCAGGGCAGCGCCATAACAATCACGACGAAGTCAAAACGACCGTTCTGCAGTGGTTGTCTCATCAGGCGGCAACATTCTTTGAGGATGGAATACAAAAGCTGGTCCCACGATACGATAAGTGTCTCAATATTAATGGGAATTATGTAGAAAAGTAGTGTAAAATATGGGCTTTCACATAAATAAAAATTTCGTTAAAAATGTTTGCTTGTTTTTTTTTATATTTCAAAACGGTACTTACTTTAAAAACACACCTCATATTTCACATTGCAATATATTATTGATGCATGATTCACATGACATATGTTAAAAATAATGTCTAAATTACCACGGGCATGTAATGCCATTTGTACTTAACACAAGTAGGGACATCTTGATAATCTGACTGCTGATACTGATGCCATATCAATACTTTTCTTTGATACTGAGTATCTTTTGTACTCAATACTATCACTTGTATCTGATACTGGTATCGATACTTTTCAGGTATCGGATCTATATTTTTCACAGACAGATAGGTCTGACCAAAACTGGATTTTGAAGCCACATCAGAAACTGAAATGGAATTTTATACTATTTTTGGTTAAGTAAAAAATTATATAAAACATATTAATGACCAAAAATCAATAAATGTATTATGCAAAATTTCATTTTTTCAATCTATAAATGCTTAAGTTTAGATTAGCATTTATACACGTAAATAAGTATTTAGTTAAACATTATGCAGTCCTTTTGTTTATTAATCAACTTGGACACCAGTGATGTTTAAAATGAGCTAAAATTTGTATACACTGACATTTATAAAATTTGAACACAATAAGGGGCCATATTCTGGTCACCGTCTCTAGTCACTGATTGGCTAATCCAAATGATTAGCCAATCAGCGACCAGCTTGTGAGAGACGCGAGACCAGAGACCACCGTCTCTGGTCTCGCGTCTCTCACACCAGAGTACGACCCAAGGAACTTTCAAAATAAAGATACTGTTTTACCTCTCCACTAAAGATTTCTTATCCACTTCTATTCCATGTGTGGTGGTATCCACAGAGTCCATTAACAGGATCATAGATTTGGGGCTTCTTTTGTGTACATAAGATATCTTATGAGTGTAAACTGAAGTACTGACTGACACACTTATTTCTGAACCAGATAGTCAGGATTAAATTAATTGGAATAAATAACAAAATACCAATTGATGCTGTGGGGTTCAGTTGCCCTTCATTTCTAATGAGTACAGTATCCCTATCCCTCTATTTACGTGGTCCATTTTTATGCAATTTTGAAAAAATAATGTGGTTTTATGCAGTTTTGAAATAATAAAATCAACCATGGTTGATTTTATTATTTCAAAATTTGGTTGATGGTTGATTTTATTACAAGGGGAAAAAGCAGTTTATTTGAAAATTTAAAAATGTAACTTTTCATTAAAACTATCCTATTGTTAAAAAAGTTACTTTTTAGTTGAAATCAAGAGTTAATATATTTATTTAAGAACAGTACAATGTGAGATCAGGGCTGTGAGATCATGCTCACTATAATCAGGATGGTCTAAGTTTAAGATAGGAGACTGAGAGATCACAAAATCTCTGTCTGGAGCCTGACACCAGTTAGAATTAAAATTTTGTATCAAGTTCTGACTTGCAATAAGAAAGTCTTAATTCAAATTTAGTCCAAGTAGTAGTATTTTAGAGGAGGGAGCTACTGATTTGAAAATGGAAATATGCATTAAACAAATATGGAATTAAATATATTTATTTATATAAAAATATAAAGAACAGGTTACAATTCTATATATCAATTAAATGATTAAAATAACAAATGAATGTCTAATTAACTAAGAAAATAATAAAATGAATGTATGGATTTACTTAAACAATTCCTGGTTCAAACTATTAATAAGAGAGAGAGAGCTTACAGTAATTATTATTGTTACCTGGGGATGTATTGTGAGAACCCTTTTTTGTGTTTGTGGTGACTTCTCATATCATTCTTCTCATGGTGGGATTGATGCACCAAAAATAAGGCTGAACTGAATCAAAGGGCTAACTAGAGCCTGTGACTAGAAGCATGGCTGTACATAACAAAAAGCCAAGGACAAAAGGTGACCTCCACCTTTTATACCAAATCAGTGGACCAATGGGGTTTCTCCACGATTTGTTTTGGTCCCTCCTAAAGTTTCATTTTAGAAGGAACTCCCCAACTTCCTAATTCATAGGAAGTTAAAGATGATGTATTCTGATAAACTTTCCTTCTTTTTCACTTGAAAATAAAATAATATTTTAAGCTAAATTAATTTTCTAAAACATTTTAAACATTAAAATGTTCTCTAATATAATCTTAATTCTCACAACAGTACTATATGTACAGTACATCAGAGAATGCTGTATGTCAATTTTATATTTCCTGTGCTATCTTGCGTTTATTATATTTGTGTACAAATAATGTTAATGACATTTTCACATGCAATACAATAATGACCTCTTACAACACTAATTGCCTGAACGGATAGAAAATGCTTTTACACCAATTCCATTATCATTAAATTTACACACACCTACATCATTCCCTTCAGAAGTTGCCACAAAACATTTCTACTTGCAGTTTGTTCCTTTGCAGCAGTGGCTAATATGTGTAATCATGAATTCCTTAAATTATGGACGTGAGTGTATTATTTATTATGAAATATCATTACGGTATTGTTCTGAAATAAGTAAGAAAAAGTTTATTATTAAAACAAAAGTAATTGTTTTCTGTTGTTAACATTGAGTGTTTCCTGTATTTGTAATATTTTACAGTAAATTCCTTCTTGAGTAATTGCTTACTGGATACTTGCCACAAAACTGCTTCAAAATGAGGAAAGGGTATAAAGAAATAATAACAATTTTAAAGAAGTGATAGGATTAAGGTAAAAAAGGAGTGTTTTTTATTGGGGGAAGTTATTAGATAGGAAGAATGCCTTTGTCACTAGATTATATTAGGTATTAATTTTCTTTGTAATTGTTTTCTGTCATATTTTTTTATCAAGATTTTTTATTTAATTATATAATTTAGTAAGATGTGTTTTTTTTGAATTTATATACTTTGTAACATTTCAAAATAATATATAACTTTGATTTCTTAATTGTCTTGGAATATTCATATAAATACAACAGTCAGTATATATTTAAGATAAAAAATAAGGGAAAAATGATAGATGATGAATGTATGTTCATATTTTACAATGCAAAATTACATAGACTAATATAATTATCAGGTTACAATTCTATGTAATCTTGTATATTTTCACTTACTGTAGAATAAATGTACATAATCAATTTTTTTAAATGATAAACTAATTAAACTGTAAAAACAACATCATTTAATTTTATAAACTAATTGTTTTCTGCAAAAAATTGCTAAGCATTCTATAATAATTTTCATGGACTGTGTCATAAATTCAGGTTACGTTTCTGAAAATACAGTTTGACCATATACAGGTAGGCCTCTTACAATGCGGTAGATATGTTCCTTGAAAATACCGCGTTGTGAGAAATCGCGTTATAGGAGACACCAATTTAATACAAAAATTGGGATTCGGTTCTAAAAAGAGAAAAACTTGGCATTTGAATGGCGTTTTTTGAATTTTTCAAACCAGCCGTTGCTAGCCACAAATTTAACACTGATTTCATCAGCCGACGACTGTCCCATTTGTTTTAAATAATCAAATATTTTTAAGGCTTTGTGTTTAAGTGCAGTTTTATTTAAAGGTAACCGTTTCTTGTTCATATCTTCTACCCATAATATTAGCGCTTGTTTCATTTTTTCCATTATAGGTGCTCTTGGACGAGCAACATTTTTCACAAGAATAGATGATCCGGATGCAACCAAATTTCTGATCTTTTCTCCTGACCGAATCGTCGACTCATTTAAATTAAAATGCCTACCGATATCAGCTATCTGCTCTTGATATTTAATTCAATCCAAAATTTCTATCTTTGTTTGAAGAGTTATAAATTTCCTTTTTAATGACGGTTCTTTCTTTTCATTCGGCATTGTTATGGCTAAAATTTTTTCAATCAGTTTTGTGGACAGTAAAAATCACAAAAAATAACTTCCTTTCGCTATGTTGTTAAAAATATATACTCAATAGAAGTTTATACTGTATTTTGGACCATTTTGCGGTCCCCACTTATTGAAAGAGTATAAATGATCGAAAATTTAGTGATATATTTGAGTGTTTATGGTAACTGATGCACATCTGTCTAGAAACCGGTCTTTCCCTGAAACTTTCAAGGGAATAACACGCCAACGTCCACAAACAGCTGTTTTCAAAGACTTTTAGCTCAGTATGCTGAACTGCAGCTCGTATCATGTGATCCATTGTGATTTTTCTGTTATGTGAAGATAATTCGTTTCTAAATACCGTAAACACGCGTTGTAAAAGTACCGTGTTGTAAGAAAATTTCTGCATTTTTCCAAACGCGTTGGAGTGAAAACGCGTTGTAAAGGTACCACGTTGTAGAAGGCCTACATGTAATATCATATGGCAAGGATTATTATAGTTTATACATTCATAGAGTAAATTAAATCATATCAGTTGTAAAAGTGCAATTCTTAAATGGTCATAAAGTGGAAATATACTACATACAATACTTTGATAATGTTTTAAATTTAATTTAATTAAAAATTTAATGTAGAGAATCAAGATTAAATTCAAGTATAAATGTCAGTTATGGTATCAGAATATTTTTAAGTTGGAATTGTTCAAATTGTTCTTTTAATTTAAACTGTTTGATTAATTTGTAAGCTGACGATGATCACTGAAGAACAAAAATGTTTATTTCAATAATCCCATTGCTGGTAAATAACTTGATTATTCTTGAATATTTATATTAACCAGTTATAATTTATTAAAATGGATAAAGAACTAAGTTGAGATATTCTTATAAAATTTTTCATCCTGGTTTGTGTGTTTCATACTTATTTGTTCATTATTTTTTTTACTACTTTGTTTAAATAAATATATAAATAAATGAATATGAAATATATGTAATACTGTTTGAAAAATTAAAGCTAGTAGATGTATATTAAAGAACTTTTATGCTAGCTTTAATTTTATAAACATTGTAAAAAAAACTACAGAAAAAATTTTATTACAATATTTGAAAGCTCCATCTAAAAAGAATAACAAAACAAATTTATAAATAATAATAAATGTAATATAAACAGTGGTATCTTGTATTTCGAATGACTAATTTCAAACATTCCAGAGTTTGAATGCTAAATTTGAGAGAAATTCAGTGTGGAGTTTGAATGATGCTTCTGTGTTCGAACTGTGTGTGCAATGAAAAAATGCACTCACTGTGTAAATGCCATCTGTTGTACACCCAAATTTTCTCTTGCTCTTCTCTTGTTGTGAAAGCATCTCTTGTGTCATGCTTTTGTGTTTTCAGTTTTTTTTGTAATGTTTAGTTATATATATAACTCCTATCTATTATCCATTGCACTCAGAAAAGTATGAAAGCAATGGAGCCTAAGAGGAAAGTTGTTGTATCAATGATTGAAGTGAAAAAGGAACTTATTGGAAAACAGGAAAGTGGTACAATTGTGGCAGATCTGGTGGCCATGTTTAAGTTGCCAAAACTAGTAAATGCAATTTTCATTTTATTACATTTTATTTTATACAGTACTTACTTATTTTATTTATTATTTTTATATTTTAATTTCTTGTTTAATTGCATTTAATTGTGTTATATTTACCTTATGTGTATTAGGCTGTTTAAATTTATCAAAAATGGGTATTGTTTAAGGTCAGGGAACAAATTAATTCACTTTTCATTATTTTTAATGGTAAAAATGGATCTGCACTTCAAACAATTCAGAGTTTGAATGGCCTCCTAGAATGAGTGAAATTTGAAATATGTTTGCCACTGTATTGATTTTTTAAACATTATCAAGAGTTTTATATTAGCTATAAAGAACTAATTTTTTTTTTAAACATTTGAACTAATGACTTTTGAAAGGAAACAATTTGAATATTAAATTCTGAATTTAAAAAACTTTTAATATAAACTATATTTTAATATTTAATTTTTTCTGTTTAATTTAGATAATTGGAAAAATTTAGAAACATTAAATTTGTCAAGAAATAAATTAACAGCTCTTCCTGTAAGTTGAATTATTGATTTATGTAGTTTTTTTGTGAGAATTATAAATGATATTAATATGTAGTTATAAATAATTTGTTAAATATTCTGAATATATCATAGAATGATATAACTTAATAACAATATATTAAACAGCTGTTTAAATACCAGTTTGAAATTCAATTACTTTAACCTTCTAGCTGAAGTGTTTCAAATAAAACTCCAAATACTTCCAAAATATTAGAAATAATTAAAATACAACCCAGATCTGGATGAAAGATGCTTTAAGTTAAATTATTTGCTAATTTATTAGAAGAATAGCCAGTTTTGAATTTGTTGAAATAAATTAAAAAATTATACATGTTTATGATTAAACAAACTTGCAAAAATATGTAACAAATGTTAAAAGTATCCATATCTGAAAATATAAAAAGTGAATTATTCATTATTATAATTACTTGAAAGNAAATTAATATTATATTAGGAATAATGCAAGGAAAATAAATAAATATCTAAGTATATCAAACATTGCCCGATTATTTAAGATGATTGTTTGATTTATGCTTTTTTAAATATCTATAATGCATAATTTTAAAACATCTAGCAAGCTATCAAAACTGCATATAAAAGGATTCAATATCAGCTGTAAAGTAAAACTAATCAGAGATAGAAAATAATAATGAAATTTAAACTTGTTTTTTTAATTAATAAAATGAAATTGATTTTATGATAATCAAATACTTAGTAGATTAATGCAAATGTAATTCCTTTGAGAAATAATTTTGATTGTTTGATATGTTTGACATTAATCTTTCTGATATGATTTTTTTTTATACTTTTAATTAAATGAACTTTTATATTTTGTTATGCATTATTTTATCAGACATAAATATAATAATATTTTACTTTCATAGACCTAAACGATGGGATGAAACTTTGGAAAAACCACATCTGGATTATAGTGATTTTTTTGATGATGATGTGGGTCAAGTACCAGGTCTGTATTTTAATTTTAAATTGTGTTTGTGTATATATGGCATATCTTTGAAATATGTAATGCTGTTAGATATTTTAAAATATTTAACAGAGTATTGATGATGATTGAATTTATTTTTTAGAAGATCATTTAATGAAATGCTTCAAGTAATTGCAAATGTATGTAGTCAGAATTTTTATCAAGATGATGTCAGCTGATTTTTCCTTGCTTTCATTCAAGAATTGACAAACATTTTGCATGCTTAAACATGTATTGGTATGCCTGATAGGCACACCTATCCAGTAAGGCTATACCTTAACAGGTGGATGGAAAAACTGACAGTTCTGTCATCCACATGTTTGGGTATACTGATAAGTGTGTAGCTGGCTTTAGGGAGACTTTACTCTTTACATTGAAAAATGCATGACCAATGACTAAAACATAGATCAAATTTATTTTAGAATGCAATTTTTGTGTTTATTTTCTATGGTTTACAACTCTCATTAATGTACTTTTTTGAATATGCATATGCATAGATCTGTTTTCTGTGAGAGAGAGAGAAAGAGATCAGAGTTCTGACAAATATTTGATGATTGACGAGAGTATTGTTTTTTTTTAAATAGTAATCATACCTTTAATTTGTTAAATATATATTACAGGGAAGAAAAATTGTAATACCTAAAAGGATTAATCTGATTTTTATAAAAATGGAAAAGTAGTTTGCATAAAGATATACAAATGACAATGCTATCATTTACCAAATTGAGAAATTACAAAATTCAAGTAGAGATTAAAGGATAGAATCAATAGTATGATGTTGAACCTTCTCATTCAGTAATATATATGTTTGATATGGTGGGATAGTCTATTATACAGTTCTGTTACAGTCTTCTAAAATATAATGGATTTATTGCTCCATCTGAGCATTCGTTGCTCATCTGGAACAATAAATCCATTATATTTTTGAAGACTGTTACAGAGCTCTACAGATCCATCCTGATGCATCTGTAGAGTTTTGTTACAATCTACAGATACATCAATTATGTCTTCCACTGATTAGATTATAACTTTAAAATATCTTAATTTTTCAAATTTCTTATTATCTCTCCTCTTTCATTTATTATTCTGTAGGCAACTTCCAATTTCTGATGTGGTTATGTTCCTGCAGAAATTGTTGTAAATGGAATTGTCATAAATGGAACCCAAGTTATAATGTATTTGAATAAGTTAATTTATTTCTCACAAAGACAAATTGAAAATGTATCAGTTTGTCTTTGTGAGAGGCTTTTGAGGTGGAATTTATTCATTTTGTATATTACAACAAGATTTGAAAGTGAATTATAATTCCTTCACATTTCTACCATTTTAAGATCAGATATACAGTACATATTTTTAATGAACATCCTGTTTGACTAATGTTTCTGGAATTTAATATGGTTTTTCAATTAATGGCATTTTAATGTTCATTTGACATGATATAAATTGTCTTTGATTAACCTTTCATTTATTAAATGAGTACAAATTATACCCAAGCAGCATATATTTATGACTAGCAGATAAGCCCGGCGTTGCGCAGGCAAAAAGTAATGATGGTGAAGATTAAGATTATTACATTATAGCCAATCTTACCTGTTTTTTCAGAATGTGTGAATTAGGTTTCTCTGTTTCCAGACTAATTAGAAAATTTTTTAGATGGGTCTAAAAATATGTTCAATTTCTTGCAAAAATGCAAAAAACCACATCTGTGCCTGTAAATCTTGCATGTTGCTTTCTCTTAACCCTTCAATTGTTACTTAACCACTTCCATTGTTAACACTTTATTGTTAACCCTTCCCCCGCAGGGAGAATTTCGAAAAATCCCTTTTTAGTGTACATTCTCATGATGTACCCTATTAAAACATAATCAAAAATGCAAAAAACCGCATCTAAAATAGTATAATAGAAGCTGAGTTCTTCATGGGAAGCCTTAATCCTGTCTCTCTCTCCCGCGGGGAAATTTTGAAAAATCTGTTCTTAGGGTGCGACTATGCAGATGCGAATTTAGAGCGAGTGAGAGGTGGCGAGCAATTTAGTTTTCGCAAAGGAAAACCATGCACAAACGAGAAGCAAGAAATAATGCTAGCGAGAGCGAATTTCTGGTTCTTGCACATATCTGACAGGTTTTGATATTTATCGCGTCTCGCCTCTTCTTGCCACTTATTTTCGCTTGCTCGGAAAGTTCGCTTGCTTGCATCTGCATAGTTGCATCCCTAGTGTACATTCTCATGACGCACCCTAACTGTGTACCAAATTTCAACTTTCAACTCCTAACTATTTGGGCTCTGCGCTTATTATTATTATTCGGAGTGGCTATTTCTAAGGGCAATTTTGGCAACTAAAAATAATATTGTCGACGATATCAACTTTAATTTTCAAAAGAAAATTCAGAACTGGCAAGAGCTCCTCCTTTTTTAAGTTTGGGCATTGTATAAAATATAAATCAAATCAACTTTTTATTAACAAATACACTAAGTACATTTTACACAGTTTTCACACTTTATTTTTGATTTATATTCAGTCACTGTATCACTTTGACTACTCACACTTCACTGTTTGTTTTTATTCACTCACTGCACTACTTTGGAATTTTCACCTCTTTTTCGGTTCTTCCCTTCGTCACTGATAAGAAACTGATGTTTGAATCCACGACGGATCTTGCTTTATATACCCCCACCAATGGGTAGTCCCACCCATATAAAACAGGCTTTGAATGATCCACAATGTTCCAGAATATTCCATAACATTCGAGAGTGTTCTGGAATGTTCCACAATGATCTGGAATGTTCCAGAACATCCCGGAACATTCTGGAATGTTGTGGAGTGCTCTTGAATGTTCTGGACTGTTCTAGAAATTTCTAGGGGCGAAACTTCCAGCCCTTATATCTTAAACAGCACGCCCTTCAGGTAAAAACAGGAACCTTCTTCATGGATAGGGGATAGAGGGCTACTACACCACATAACTCCCTTGATCGTACTGGGACTTGTTTTTGAGGTTTAGCAGCATGCACATTGTACACTTACCTTTATAATATATATTGATTGATTATTTATTGATGCTCTGAATGTCAAACTTTGACAGCTCGTGTATTTTTTCTTTAAGTCTTCTCAATACAAATACATTTTTGTTTATTTTTTTTGCTCATACTCTCTCAAAGAGCTTTTTGAATGTCAAGGGTTCATTTTATACTCACTTAGCATCTGCTGTATTTAATTCTTATTCTAAAATAAGACAATAAGTTAATAATTTTTTAACCATAATATATAGATGTGATATTTTCAGTTTGCTAACCTGACAGCTGCAAATTTAAAAACTATATATATCTTTTGGTTACATTTAGTTGATTGTTGATTACTGACTGCTACAGTTATAAAATAACTTAATGTGATTATAAATAAAAGCATTGAGTACAAATTGTACCCAGTCAGTAAAACTGAAAGATATTTAGTTCAGTAATCCAAAGATTAATTGATTCTCAATGTCATCTTGCTTATTAAAAAGAAATTTTCCAGATTGAAAAATGGAAATTCACAATTTTAAGAGTGTCTTATGAATCCATAATTATTCTAAACAACAATTAAGTAATCTCTTGTAACATTGTATTTATTAAATTTCTAGGAAGTTTATATTATTATACTCATTACAAATATTAATAATCAAATGATAGAGCTAGATTAACTATAAAGGTAGAACTTGACTAATTGATTATATATATATACTATTTGGATTAAAAGTAGATGGTTATAGCATTATCTTGTATTAAATTTAATAATTAGAAAGAAAGAAATTAATTTAGATTATACTGGGAAAAAAGATTGATCTGAAGCAGACTTGGATCAACAAATTTTGCTTATCATACAGATGCACATTCCATTAGCCTGATCTCTCTCCTATTTTCACTTTCAGACAAATTAATTTACAAGATATAACAATATAGGTCACATATTATTTGATTATTATTATTTTGACTAGGTTTCTTACATATTTATATTACAAATAATTATATATAAATTGTACTTTTTCAAATTGCCATATTTTGTAGGTATTATGTGTTGGGAAATAGAAAATTTTCTTCCTAATCAAGTAGATGAAGGTATGAAAATTGATTGACATTTTATTTTTAAAAACATATTTTACTTATATCTTATTACTTTTTGTAGCTTTCATTGGAAAATTTTATGAAGGTGATTGCTACATCATACTTAAGACATTCTTAGATGAGAGTCAGAGTTTGAGTTGGCAAATATATTATTGGATTGGTTCCCAAGCAAGTGTAAGTATATATTAATTGAAATTCTTAAATTTTTTATTAGTTATGTGTATCAGAAAATCTCATTAACATAATTTGGAATAATTTTAACTAATTAAAATATCTTGATTAAAAATAAAGGTTATTATAATCAAAAATAAATTATATTAAATTTGTTTTAATTTATTAATTTGAAATAATAAATAAATTTTTATTTGGTTTTGTTTTACTCAAATTACTTAAATAATAATTGGAGTTACTTTGTAGAACAAATGTTTCATGACAAACATAGAAAGAATATTGGAATAGGAGTAGAATAGATGTGAATTCTTGAAATGACAATTTAGAAAATATTTGTGAACTTACCATTATCATACATGACAGTTATAGATAGAACAAATCAATATTTCATGTCAATCATATCATTTCAGAATCTAAATAAAATAAATAAATAATACCATCTTCATGAGTTTTTCTGGTTGTAACAAAACACTTTTATAAGAAAATTATTTTATTTTGCTATTTTATTCTTTTGCAATCTGACAATAAAAGAATGTTTAATCAAGAAAAATAATTTCAGTTTCAGATAAAACTGATGTGTATGTTCTACTTATTAAAGCTGTTTACTTTAATAATTTGCAGTTCTGACAAAATTTATCTTTAACATAAAATAATTTGTTATAATTGCAAACTAATATTTTAAGTTTATAACAAAATATTTTATATTTTGAAAATCTTTNGAATTATTTACAAATTTTTATTTACAGGCTACTTTATGTAGGCTAACAAAACTAAGAAGATTATATATAAATGACAATAATTTAGATTTTGAAGGAATACCATCTGGAATTGGTAAATTGCACAATCTTGAAGTATTTATGGCTGCAAATAACAATTTAGAAATGATTCCAGAAGGAGTTGTCAGGTAATATATAAGTTATTGTATATAAATTTTCAGATGTACAGATTTAGGTTTTACTTATTTTTTATTCACTGATGTATTTCTAAATTTGCTAGATATTACAATTTATCATTAATTAGAAACTATACATAATTAAAATGAAATGATGAAAATTTTGAAATAAATGTTTATATTGAAAATTGAATATAAAGTATATACAGTAATAATACTGATTAATTAATACATTTGTGGTTTTAATGAGAAGTAAGGTTTGAATTAGTATGTTTAGTAGAATTTACTTATTGTAATCACATAGTAATTTACATGTATTGATAATAACTAAATCAAAACATTAAGTGTGGGTAAATAAGATGACAATTAGTGGAAATTTTGGTTTTATTATCTCTGGCATTAAATGGAGGTAACGAAAATTAAAAACTATATAATTTGAATATTTATTAATTTAATAAATAATTTAGTCAGTATTGTTTGCCTGCACTTTTTGCAGTACTGTTTTTAACAACAACTAGCATATAATGAAATAAAAACTGTCAGAAATTTAAATTACTACACTGTGAGCAAATAATGATTACATATTAAATGTTAATCATTTTAAAGAACTGATTAAGACTGAACATGATTGATAGAACATTATCAGTCACATGTTGAGCCTGGTAACATGAAAATATGGTTTAAAAGTGCTTATTTATTTGAAGATAGTGAAAACTGTAGCTGAAGTGATAACAATATACTGTTTTATAAGTGAATTTTAACTTATATTTTGGACATGCAAATTCTGATAAAATTCAATGTCTGATGATAATTAACAAAATTTATATTTGAAAAACATGATTAAAATATAAAATATTTTTGATATTCTTCAAATAAATTAAAGTCAACCCCCCATAACACTGTAGATACGTTCCACTTTTTATGAAATTCATGTTCTACGAGTCCTTAAATACACGAGCCAATCACAGCCTGGCATGTATGCAGTTTACGGACTACAGCTGTTTGAAAGGTTTTCTTCCATAAAATTAATCGATTCTAGACTAATTTGACTCAACATTTCCAAAACACATATAAATATAATTTTTTGGGAAAAATCCATATAAACTGTGCTATAAACAAAAAATTGTAGGATTACTTACTCAACGACACCATTGCTTAAGCTTGTTTTCATTGTGGAGCGGCGCATCGAATGGCAGGTGCGTGTTTCCTGATAAATTATTTTTGTGAAAAATTCGCTGAACTTTGGAGATATCATTAATATAAATATAATTTTTATGGACATTAAATAATAAATGGTTTTTAGTAGGTCCGCTGCTCGTTTAAACTCAACGGTTTGTGCAATATCCGCTATTGGTCTAGATTCAACCAATCCTGTCGCGACACGAGTCGGCGATGACGTTTTACCACATTTTACGAGTTTCTTTTAGTGTCTTTATATGAATACGGTCGCAATTTTTTTGCCATGATATACGAATCCGCATTATATGAACCCATTTTATAGGGAGGTCTACTGTATATTATTATAAATGAAAAAAATAATTAATATTTATCTAATTGCTATATTTACTGTCAATAGACTTTATTTTCATAAGAAATAGATGAATAGATTACATCATGTAAAATTAGCAGTTGTGATTTATTTAGAAAGTAATTTAAATTTTATGAGAAGATTTCTATATCATGAAAAAAAGTTGGATTTTGGGTTAATTTCAAGATTCTTAACTGTATTTAAATATTAAAATTGTTAATAGGCCGAAAAATTATTAAGCTGGATTTGATATAACTAGGTAGGAATTTGAATTTTACTGTGTAGGTAAATTGATTTCAGTATACTATAAAATTTTTTAATGGCTTGTTAAAATACATGAATGATATAAAATATGTATTATGTTCATAAATATATATGTAAGGTTTTGAGTTTATATATTTATGTATTTTAATTTAATTTATTCCTTTTTGTTTTACTATTTTATATAACAATTTTGACAAATGGAAAAAGATGTGGTAGACTTAAGAAACTTGTACTCTCTCACAACCGACTGATAACTTTACCAGAAGCAATACATCTACTGACTGATTTAGAAGTTTTAGATTTAAAGGACAATCCTGACCTTATTATGCCTCCTAAACCTCATGAACTATTGAAAGGCAGTGGAATGGAGTTTTATAATATTGATTTTTCACTGAATAATCAGTTGAGATTAGCTGGTGCAGCTCCTGTTACTCCAGTATCAACTCCCGGTATGTTTTTACTTTATAATTAAAAAATAATTTTAAAAAAATTATATAAAAATTTAAAATATTTAGATGAATTTTTGTCAGTATTTTATTATATTTGGATATATTAATATATTGCCTCTACAAAGCGTGTGAAAGGATATATTAATATATTGAAATTAATTTAATAAGGGACTATTTAATATAAACAAAAATAGGATTCCTGTACAGATAATGTGTGCAGTTTTCTCTACAAATCTCAGTTATTAATGACAAAACAATACTAAAATATGCAACAGCATATTAATTCTTGGTATAGTTATCTTTTTAAAAAATACTAAGAAAAAATTAATTTTTTAATTACAGTAGAGCATCGCTTATCCAAATATTGATAAACCGAAACGTCAATTAACCAAAAGCCAATCGGCAAATTTAAATTTCTGTTAGTGCTGTGGCGCTGCAATCTTTGGCTATGTCTGGGCTACTCCAATATTATTTTTGTTGGTGTGCATGTTTTAGCTGGCAGCACTGGCACGAACATGAGAGGGTACTTAAGGACCCTCTCATAAGTGCCAGGATTTGAATGAATTTCAACATGGGATAGGTTAATATATTTTTTCGTACATAATTGGTTATCTGAAAAATCAATTTTCTAAACAACCCCAGTCCCCAATTGATTTGGATAATTGATGCTCTACTGTAATTTCATTTTCATTTAACTAGTTGGAAGAAATATTTAGCTGATTGACCAACTTGGAGAGAACACTGATAAAATTTTTCAATAATAACCAATAACTGCAATATTTTTATAACATTTCAACATGAAATATTAAAAAGAAATTTAAAACAATTATTCTAATAATGTAACCATTATTTTAATGAAGTAAATGATACACAAATAACATCAAAAAAGACAATTAAGTCCAGTTTGTATTAATTTTAGTTTTTTTTTATTCTGGTTATATTTAGTTTAGTTTCTTGTCATTTTTTTAATCAGCTTTTTTAAATTATTCAAACTGAAGTTTATTTTATTTTTTTAGACATAGTTTGAACTCCAAAGTTTTGATGTGCATAATTTTGTAAAATTAACAATGCTTATTTGCATGCATATATAAAAGTTTACTATTCTTGGACTCATATATGAGGTACAGAGATGGAACTTTCTCATTGAAAAAAGTTTACTAAGCAATTTCAAATTCACAAAACTCTTTTAATGCTAAATATTTACTGAATATTAATGATTTGCAGGAATAAAATATATTATACCATCACTTAGCAATTAAATAATTTATTAGAATGACACACACACATATCTATATAATAGTGAATAATTCTATATCTATATAATAGTGATAATAGTGAATGATTGTTTATAGACCAAAAAAAAAAAATTTATAATTTAACACATCTATATAGTTTGTTGTTGTTAAACAATTGTTTATATAGCATGCAGTGTTTATTTTAAAAAACTATATAATAAATTAATAACACAAAAATTATCATTATGATTTATTTTAATCAAGTAGTTTAATTCTATAGAATGTTATCCCAAATGATAATAAGTTCTTTATGTATTAACTATAATATGAAAATTTGTATATGATATTTTTAAAATAAATGTATTATTTTTAATAAACATAGCACATAGCAAAGATCCAATTGCAAGAAAAATGCGATTAAGACGACGGAAAGAAGGCGAAGCAGATAGTGACCAAGCCAAAATATTAAAAGGAATGAGTGATATAGCTAAGGATAAAAATAATGATCAAAATAAGGATGATGATAAAAATACATCATTAAAGTAAGTTGGTCTGTATATTTAATATTTAATACATTCATTAATTTTTAATAACACTTATTTGTTTATTCTTTTATATATATAATCTATGCTATTGGTTTGTTTAAATGTTAAATGAAATTTAAAATTAACAGTTCAGATGTTTATTTTAAATATAAGTCAAATCCTTACATATTTAATTAGTTTATGAAATTTTGTTTGGCTAGTAAATGTGATTGAATATTATAGACCATATTTAAAGCAGTTGATTGTTTTAAAGAAATAGAACTTCATAAGTATTGATTTTTAATTGTTTGTATTATATACCATAATGAAATAATTAGAATAATGAATGAAATTCATCATTGAAAAATTAGGAGTTTTCTGATGCATATAGCATCATCAAACCAAATAATGCATTTGGAACTGAGTTTCATCAGAAACAGAATATTTTCTAAATGGATTAGTTAGCTCAGAGTCCTGTGCTTATCAGGCTGTCAGTGAACCTCTTCAAAGAAATAATTTTTGGCTTATAGGACAGTGTTTTTTTGATGACCTGTGCTATTGTAAAGGAACCAATTTGCACTAATCTGTAATTTTTTTTTTTTATTAGAATAAGTGCACCACTTCTATGGGAGTATAACACTAAGAGTACTGTACATAAACCAAAATACATGATACAAAGTAAACATAAAATTAGTATTTGGCTTTTAGTGAAAACTAAAATGTGAAATTATAAATTATAGTCTTTTCTTCCATATTTTTTGAACATAATTGTAAAAAGCATCAAACAATGGCTTCTGAACAAGCTTATCAAGTGGACATGGCCACCTGAAATCAAGCATAAAGATTTCTAATTTCAGAATAAGTTTTATCTCGATCGTAAATTGGACAATGATAGATCATATGGTCAACTGTGTCTAGATTTTTTATTCTGTAAATTTAATTTAGATAAAATAGAAATTAACATTATAAACTTCTCTGTGTCAGTTTGTACACTTTTGTCCTGTGGGAAATAGTTTCTGTTGATTAGCTGAGGTTTTTTGGACTGCAATTTGAAAAAATTGTAGGCCTATAAATTCCCACCATTGTCCATCCATCTATCTGTCATTCCTTAATCTCAAGAACAGAGTTAGATACATGAAAGTCAAGACCTGATATGTAAATCTTAGAGGCAAGAGGCACTGATTAAATATGTATGAACTTCCAATGCAAACCTGAAGTCATGTTAGTTTAATTCAAAACTTTCCCTGAAAGGAGTTAGATAGATGACTGGCATAACTCCATTGCTAAGGGAAAAATATGTACAGGGGCAAGACACTACAGTACTAATTTATGATGGAGAGCATATATTTTAAATTAAATAAATTAATTTGTTATTTTTGTCTTGCAGATAATCAACTGCCTCATTATTGACTCTTACTATTAAGAACCAATTCACACCACCAAGCCCATTTGCAATCCTGTCAAATATTTATCCAATGTACCAGACAGACCAAGACTTGACATTATTCCTAGTGTAAATATATACTGTACATTGGACATAATTGATAAATATAAATATTTGACTGGACCATGATCAGGTTGGTAGTGTGGATTGAGTCTAAAGTTACTCGGGATAAATTTCTAAGTTAACATTGATATTTGATCAATATAGTCAGGATTATATATTATGTCAAATTTGACTTAATGACAATATCAACATTGATTGGTGTGCGGTCGCAATTTACTTTATTTCATCAATTTTACAAAGAATTTGATATTATTACTATGTTATGAACTTAATAATTTTGCCCTAAGTATAAAATAAGCTTTAAATCTAACAATATTAATTTTTGATAACATTGAAAATTCATGAAAATTTACAATGACAAACTGCTGTAAACCCTGCAACCTAACATGCAACTGTCTAAATTTTTAAACATATTAGTTTTATGAACTCAAAGCTATAAAATGACATTCTGAAGACACTTCTCTTATATCAGCTTGGATACCATCTAATAGGCCAAATATTTTAGATAGATATTTTGTATCAAGTAGATAATGAATAGTATCAATATTTGAAATTTGTCATTTAGCTTTTGATATTTTACAATTCAGTTTTTTGAAAATTTTAAAAATTTTGTCTGCTATTCTGAAAATTCAGCATTTTGTCTTTTGAAATTATTTCTACTCCAATTTGTACAGAATAAATCATTATGTAGATCAATTTTATAAATCATTTGCATTATAATAATAATAATTGTAAAACAAAATATATTNAGAATAAGCAAAATTATTAATAAACAAAAGCTTACATATTTATATAAAAGTTGTATTTATTCAAAAGCATTCATTGTATTGAATATTATTTTTCTGTAATAAATATCAGTTTGTTATGCAGTGTTGTCTTTTGCTAAGAAACTATGTGAAAAAACTTCAGATACTACTCTGTTGCACAATTCTAATCCAGCATGTAATAGATCTTAAATCTATGTGAATTTAATTGAAATGTTTCTGTTAGAATCAGATATAGGACTGTGTACTATATACTACAAAAAATCATACTATGCTTTTTCTTAGTACATAGTACTATATTTTAAAAAGTCCATATCAGTTTTTAACTTTCAAATTTTTCAAGTTTCAAATTTTCCTTTTCATCTGTAATATGTAAAAATAGAAAAATAGTTCATTTTTCTACAAATTGTTGTAATGTTTTCAAAATTTATAGTAAAAAAATGACCATGGATAACAATAAAAATTAACACAATTGAAATTTGTTGAAATAATTTGATAGAAATGAATTAAATTATTATGTAATTAAATTGGACTAATTGAAATTAAATTAAATCATATTTTTATTGTTAAAATTAATAAATGAATCCATTGAATAACTAACAATAACTAATTCTTCTGTTCCATTCCATGGCATCCATTTGTTCAGAGAGTTGCAGCTGATAAATCTTTCTCCAAATCACTGTCCATTGCAGCTTCAGCTAATCTTGTTTTGGTCTAATTGCTGATGTTATTCTCCCATTTCATTTATAGTTTTCCTCTACCTCCTCTTCTTCTCCATTTTTCCCTGAAGAACCACTCTCAAGATCAGTCCTGAAGATCCTCAGGTAATGTGTCCATCATAAAAGTCTTTCTTTTCATTATTTTTCTTCATCAAATTCTTCTGTTTTAAATCTATTCAGAGCATCTTTGCTTTACAGTCCATCTGTCCATCAATTCTTCCCATCTTATTATTCACATTTCTTGTGGCATCAGTTTTCTTAATATTTTTTTATTGTATTGTACGTGGTTTGAAGGTATATATTTATATATTCCAAGTCATAGATTTTATTTCTATTTTCAGATTTATGTTAGTATTTTGTCTAAATGTGAAAATATTTCTGCACTGTTAATTCTATTCTTTATTTTGAAATAACATTTTTGTCATTTGTTGTTCAGCTTCAGAGGAATGTATATGTAGCCATTTCTTTCTGGGTTTTCTTCATTTAATGTGATGTTTGTCTTTGTTTTGTCTCAAATTGATACCTTCAGGTTTTTCTTGTTTATATTAACTGAACATCATATCATAAATTATGTGAAATTTGTTAAGATTTTGTAATCCTAGCTTTAACATTGAGAATAGATTTTTATATTTACTATTCTTTATTAAATATTCAGAGTTTAGTTTCCTCATCAACTCATTAAATGACAGACAATAGGCCAGGTTGTTGTTGGCATCTTTTTTCATTTGGAGTCATTTTGTAACATCATTTACTATTCAACTGCTGCTTTCTGATTTTGATATTCATTCTAAAATTATTTCTACAACATTTTAAATATTTTTTATGAACTAATTTTTATTATATACTAAAGTTGATTTATCAAAATAAATTTTTCTTGTTATAATTTTATTTAATATTCTAATGCATTTTTAAAGTTGTTTATTTGTCATGTAAGTTAACATTTAACATTAATATGTCTTTTACTGAGCTAAATATGTAAAAACATTGAATTTATAAATCAAAATATATATTAATTTCCTTCATTCCTTAAACTGAAATATTTAATATATTTTATTAAAAGAAATGCCATATTTATTGTAAGTAATGTATAGAATATTTCAAAAAGTGAAGATTGGTACACAACAGTTTATTAAAATTTCTGAATTAGTACAGTATTTTTTGAATATACATTTCTCTTGTACAACACTGATCTAAAGTTTGTAATAATATATCATAAAATAAATGTGTCATTTTTCAGTAAACAATAATCCTATTTCTGTTTCAAAATATCTTGAAGAGCTTATAAAAAACATTTTAACAAAGTTTTTTTTTTATAGAAGTTTTATAATTCTGCACAACTAGTATGGGACATCTTGATACAAGAAATTTTCTATCTTTTTATTATTTATTTTTTTATTTACTAATTGGTGATGATTACTTTTATACAGTTAGATAAGAAAGCATGTTCAGCAATTCATGCTGTCAATTTACGAAATTTCCTGGGTGCTCAATGTCGTACAATTAGAGAAGAACAAAATGAAGAAAGTGAAGAATTTTTGGATTTATTTGGATCTGAAATTACTTACATTGAAGGTGGAAGAACTGCTAGTGGCTTCTACACAGTTGAGGAAGTTGTAAGTAAACATTTTATTATGAAATTAATTATAGATAATTATTATATAATTATATTGAGAAGACAACTATTTTACAGCATATAAGACAACTTTTGTTGAAAAGAAAGTTCAGAAAGTTAGCCTGTGTCTTATATTTGGAGTTGCAATTTTGCATAGGAAAATTAATATCTAGTCCAACTCTTGAATAAAAATGTTATCATTTAATTAACCTTATTATTGTTTTTTTTCTATAACTAAGCAGCTTTTGCATGAATTTGTGTAGAATATTTTAATGGTAAATTTTAACTGTAAAGTATTTATTTTAAACTTTTTTTTTCCTGGCATTCTAATTTTTTTAACTGGTATACAGGGAAAAAGTTGAATTTAAATGGGCATAGGATGGTTTAAATACAGTAAATAGTTTTTCTTAAATATTTAGTGCTAAAATGGGAGTACAATAGACCCCCTATAACGTGTAGATATGTTCCACATTATACGAATGTCACGTTGTAGGAAACCTTAAATACATGAGCCAATCACAGCCCGACACATGTGAAGTTTACTGACTACAGCTGTTTGAAAGGTTTTCTTCCATAAAATTAATCGATTCTAGACTAATTCGACTCAACATTTCCAAAACACGTATAATTTTTTGAGAATAATCCGTATAAACTATGCTATAAACAAAAAATTGTAGGATTACTTACCAAATGTGCACTGTTTGACATCACCATTGCTCAAGCTTGTTTTCGTTGCGGAGCAGTGCACCAAACAGCGGCCGCAATTTCTGATAAGTTATTTTTTTGTGAAAAATTTGTTGACCTTTCGACACATCATTAATATAAATAATTTTTATGGCCGTTGAATAAGAAATGTTTCTTTCACAAGAAATGTATAAAATTACAGCACTGTATTAGACTTATGGTACCTAATTTACATACTGTACGGACGATAGTAAACTTATCTTACTTGACTAAACTCTCCGTAGCATGGCGCTGGACGGCGGAAGGTATATATATAATTATAATAAAGTTAAAATAAATTAAGTTAATATATAATTATATATACAGTACCTAATTTATACTTTATAATTTATAGCTTACCCGTCGCGCATTGCTGCGATCTCAGAAGAAAGAAAATTCAAGCAAACTCGTTATGATAAAATTAAATTTACATTTTATCATTTTTATTGAAACTTATTATTATTATTCATTTTCATCGGGAAACATTTCAAAGTGTCATTTCAATTTTATTTATTTATTGGAGTGCTTTGTGGATACACGATATTTTTTGTTTTTCCATCTGGTGCATACACAAATAAATCAAAAGGTTTTCCGACGCGTGAGTTGGCCACATACAGTTGTCCAAGCGAGAAGCACAGATTCTTTAAACTTAGCCCACATACTCGCAGAGATTGTTAGAAGTGCGATATTCCCCATTTTTATATATTTTTTTTAATCCTTCATAATTTCGATTATTTAATTGCTTTTTCCTCTCTTCCTTGGCGTGTTGTGAAATTTCTCATAGTTGGATAATAAACCGTTTTATTGTAATTTGTCTTTTTAATTTATTTTGAGTTGATATTAAAATTTGGAAAAGGGGGATCCCTAGATCGGTAAAATAGGCGAATTTCCTTCTACAACTTCGGTTGTTGTTCATGATACAGTTAAGGCTTTAACAAAGTTCGAGCGATTACGTAATTAGCAAAAAAAAGTTGAAATAAAGTGATTAAACAAAAATTATTACAAATATCGTAAATAATAAATGCATATATAGAGATATTTTTTGGAGGGGGGAAATGGTCTTCACAATTTGAAATCGATCGAACACACTGTGCTCGAATGCTTGTGTAAACATGCGCCATCTATCGTAGGGTAAATGCCAGAAACTTTCGCGGGAATGTATTAAAAAACTTCCCAAAGCTTCATGGCAATCGGATAAACGGTGTGGTAATGCATGAAGGACACACACACACACATTCATTTTTATATATATAGATACTGTACAGACAATAGTAAACTCAACTTACTCGCCTAAACTCTCTGTAGCGTGTAAGTAGTTCGGCTGCTCGTCTACTATTAGTCCAGATTCGAGCAATCCTGTCGCGACACGAGTCGGTGACGACGTTTTACGAGTCCCTTTTAGCGTCTTTATACGAATACTGTTGCAGTTTTTTTGCCACATTATAGGAATCTCCGTTATAGGAACCACGTTATAGGGGGTCTATTGTATGTCTTATATGCCTGTGCATCTGATATGCCATAAAATATGGTATAAAGAGAAAATTGTAAAGAACTATGCTAAAGAAGATTTAAATTATAAAATTGCATCAGATACTCAATTTCTTGATACCATAATTACAAGCAAATTATGTAAGTTATGTTTATATATGTAAACCCTTTTTTTGCTATCATATTTCCAATTTATGATTAAATTAGAATGAAACTTATACAAAGCAAGAAACTACAATATAAATAACAACTTGTAAATCAGAATCAGTGTTATAAACAAAAGTTTAAACAGACATTAAAGGAATATATATTCGTTTATAGTTTCCTTTGCAAAGGATGTGATACTTTAGTTTATATGTTTTGCTATTGGTGTTCATTTAGTTTTGAAAAATTTCAGAAGTTTCTTCTGAGTTTATACAGTTTATGTATAAAAGAATAAAACTAAAGCTTATTTTACAATTTATATAATTTTAGAATGCAACAGAAGATTATTAAGAGCACAAAATTATGTCAAATCATTTTCTGTAAGAGACATTGATTATTTAACTGTCATACAGATTTAACTAAAGTATGACTTTCCCTGTATTTTAGTCTTAATTTCCTAATCTAAATAGAACTTTTCTTACTTTTTTGGATTTTGGTGTGTTGCTATGAACTTCACAAATCTAGCTTTTGATAGCTAGAGTAGCCTTTTTGAATCTCCTCATTCTAAAGGTAGACTGACACCACTAATATGAAGCAAAAAAGTCAAGAATAATGATTTTATCCTTCCATATGAAGCTTAAGACTTCACTACATTTCAAAAAGTAATTCTCATTTCAAACTTTTCTGTCGATTAATCAATCCAAAGTTAAATTTATGCATCACACAGTACATTATAAAACATTTTACATTAAAAAA
This sequence comes from Centruroides sculpturatus, assembly GCF_000671375.1. NCBI lineage: Eukaryota > Metazoa > Arthropoda > Arachnida > Scorpiones > Buthidae > Centruroides > Centruroides sculpturatus. Next base: position 563,978 of record NW_019384461.1, read on the forward strand.
AAATCAAACATTATTCAATTCTGCTCATTCTATTGATGTAGAGTCCTTACAATGTAACAGGATACATGCATTCTCTTAGCTAATTTATTTTGCATATATATAGTGAAACCTCTATTAATGGATACTCCTGAATAGCAGACATCTCTACTTAACAGATTTTTACACTCCACAGACCCTTCAAATAGGACGTCTATTATATTTACCTCTAAATAGCAGACATTCTAAATAATGGATGCTGTCATCCATAACCAGTCCTATGAAAATGCAATGTCCCACCTTCAATGTTTCTAATGAATTAATTACATATAAAATATTTTAAAATGAAAATAAAGAATCAATTCAAATACTCTTTCAGATGACGAATTTTGACTGTAGGCATCAAATCCATAGTATGGTAGTAATGAAAAAAAAACTTAAGATCATAGATAGTGAGAAAAACCGAATATCTTCCCACACTTTAAAGTGGTCAGCAAATTGCCTTTGTAACACAACCTTTGAACTTTCACCAAACAAATGCTGTTGTAACTATTTTAACAACTTTGTGGTAGCTAAAGTATAATTTTTAATAAATCATAAAATTTATACTGAAAAAAGCAAAGATGTTTGAAAAGTTACACCTACTTGATAACTACAAAGCAGGCAAATTCACGTATCGATTTTTATTAGTAACTTAGATCATAAATGAGATTATAAATGTAACAATTCTGAATATATTTACCACCCCTTGAAGTGGATAGCAAATTGCCTTCGTAACTCAACATTCAAATGAGATTCAATTAGAACAAGATTATTACAGCTGAAAAATAACTAATATATTTTAATTATATATGCTACATATACTTTTTGATATATTCACATTCCTAATGAAAATTTGATATTTAACGCTGTTTTGTGTTGAGTTATTCTCCTCGTCTATGTACATTTGTCGGCATGATGTCCATGCTATGTTTTTACGTTATTTAACAAGATGAGTACTAGAAAGTGGATGTTCTATTCCATGTTGAAGTTGGAAAAATTGTGGCATAAATTACATGACCAGTTGATTTTTCTTTTAAAGTGCAGAGGACATAATGTGATACCCAAATGCATTACCCTCAATTACAATGCATTTCCTTTGTGTCTGCATTGTGTCCTACTGGGTGTGGAAAAATCTCTCCTCTCAAAGCTAATCAGAAACAAATGCAAGTACCTAGCAGAGGTTGAGCTTAAGTTGTCCCATCTATGCTTTTCCAAATTCTGTGACTCGGCATCTCTCTATTGCCAGCTTAGAAAATTACAGTGTTGCCTTGGACTTTGCACGAGCAACAAAAGCTAGGTTGAACAAGAAATTCCAGTGGCTCTTTAGTTCTACACACAAACAATACAATGAGATATTGCTAGTCCCATTCTACAACTATACAGGAGAGCCTATTCCTTGTATTGTTTCCCAGATGTTACAGTGGGGGCGTAAATACGTCTCTCCTTGTGGCACAGGTGTCTTGGAGTTAATTCCTGCATCCCTGGTAGTGCTCAGGAACTGCCAAGACCAAGTTTCTACAAATGGACTTCTCGGTTATCTCACTCAACCTTTCAGTAAATTTGATATTTTTGTAATCCATTGTATTTCTCATTATATGAAAAAGAATTATGATGGATTAGCAGTATACTGAGGCTGTATACAGTATAGCCACCAACACATGTACCTCTAAATAGTGGACAAGATTCTTGGTTCTGACAGTGTCCACTATTTGGAGATTATACTGTATATATTTATTTATATAATAATTTATATGTATGAAAATATACAATTTTATAAAGGCAATTTTTATGAATGAATGTTGTTATTAGTTACAGATTTATTTTTATTATTGAAATTAGACTGAAAGAAATTCATTGATATTGAATTTTGATAAAATAATTTTGATTAAATATTTCTTAATATTATTTGTTGTTGTTAGTGATGATGACAGGCCTCAGAACATATCACTATTCTCACTATTTTTAAATTAGTTACTTTTTCTCAACTATTTCAGTGATATATCACTATTTCTCACTTTTTCTGCCATTATGGGCACAAAAACACCAAGCTGTTACATGTTAATTCATTAATTAATGTTTAAATACTTAAATTGCTATGCCCATAATGTTTTTCTCTTGTTGCATGTTGAAAACTTCATGTTATTAAAGGACTTTTGAGGTCTTAAAAATGTTAGTTAAGCAATAAATTTGAGAATGCACAGTCTAGCATTGACAAAAAATTTTTTAAAGTACAGTATTTTAATTCCTTCTGAGCCCATCACAATTAACCTTTACACCTTCAATTTGACGGCAGGTGTTAATAAACCAGTCTAAAAATGAAAACCAAGTGCAAAAAACGGTAACCATAATTTAAAATGACACCATTTATCATTTTTTAATTTTTGTTTTAATAATTATGATCATGTAATAAAATTAGTGATTAAATTTTTTTTAAGTTTGTTACATTCATATATATATATATATATGCAAATTTCCTCCTACAACTTCAGTTGTTGTTCGGGATACAGTTAAGGTTTTAACAAAGTTCGAGCAAATACATAATTAGCAAAAAATAGTTGAAATAAAGTGATTAAACAAAAATTATTACAAATATCGTAAATAACAGTTCAGAAATGCACATATAGAGATATTTTTTGGAGGGGGAAATGGTAATGCATGAAGGACATACAGACAGACATAATCTATATATATATAGATTATGTCTGTCTGTATGTCCTTCATGCATTACCATTTCCCCCTCCAAAAAATATCTCTATATGTGCATTTCTGAACTGTTATTTACGATATTTGTAATAATTTTTGTTTAATCACTTTATTTCAACTATTTTTTGCTAATTATGTATTTGCTCGAACTTTGTTAAAACCTTAACTGTATCCCGAACAACAACTGAAGTTGTAGGAGGAAATTTGCCTATTTTACCGATCTAGGGATCCTCCTTTTCCAAATTTTAATATCAACTCAAAATAATTTAAAAAGACAAATTACAATAAAATGGTTTATTATCCAACTATCAGAAATTTCACAACATGCCAAGGAAGAGAGGAAGGAGCAATTAAATAATTAAAATTGTAAATGATTAAAAAATATATATAAAAGTGGGGAATTATCGCACTTCTGACAATCACTGCAAGTGTGTGGGCTAGATTTGGAGAATCCATGCTTCTCACATGGACAACTGTATGTGGCCAGCTCACGCGTCGGAAAACCTTCTGATTTATTCATGTACGCACCAGAAGGAAAAACAAAAAATATCGTGTATCCACAAGCATTCCAATAAATAAATAGAATTGAAACAACACTTTGAAATGTTTTCCCAATGAAAATGAATAATAATAATATAATAAGTTTCAATAAAAATGATAAAATGTAAATTGAATTTTATTATAACGAGTTTGCTTGAATTTTGTTTCTTCTGAGATTGCAGCAATGCACTACGGGTAAGCTAGTATATTATAAAATTTGGAAAGTTTATTAAGGGACAATTTAATAAATTTATAGCTTTGTAACAGATTATAGGATTCATTGATGAATAATAAATAAAACAGTATTTTACTTTCCCAGCTTGTTATGTATATAACACAGGAAAATATTTAAATCATGCCAAATTTTATCCTCCAAGCTCTGTTTTGAGACCACCTGAATCCAAAAAGGGAAAAAATTCAAGTGTGTTGGTGTCTATTTTGTTTAATATCTCAGGATGGGGAAATGATTAAGAAATGAAATTTAGTGTGGTAGCTTGTGTATAAAGAGCATTGATGCTATTAAATTTTGGTGGTTATAGATCAAGGAGTGGAAAGATAGAAAGGGGTCACGTGTCATAACTCAAGTGGAGTCAGACTTCATGAAGATTTTACTTGTTGTTAGCATTTATAATTTTATATAAAATTTGTCTCTACCCTCAAAATTAAACTATTTGCAGTTTTGTAATTATTAATAATATAAAAGTTGTTTTTTTAACAAAATTTTGTAACAGATGGTACCACAAACTAATTTTAAATTTGTTCTATTACTTCATGTTTTTGTCGGAAAATTTATGCATTTCGTTTCTGGATTTTTATTTTAATGAAATGTCTTCTTTTAAATTTTAATAATTCTGTGACTCTGAAAACTTTTTTCTAATTAATAATTTTAACTAATTAAAAATTTTAATTTTCAAAATTTAAAAACATATAACTCATTAGAAAGAACAGTAAATATACAGGCAATTTTTCTCTCAATTTTTTTAAAGAGAAACATGCTATATATCCTCTAATAGATGCCTCCTTTGTTTTATTACCGAACTGGTTGACCGACCTGGTGCTTATTAGCCTAGGGTTACGTTCTACGAAAAATAAAGAAATCAAATATACAAAATATCAAAATATACAGATATAGCAAAGGATAATTTAATAAATTAATGACCCCTTTTGCTAATTTTGGTTAATCGACTCTGATAGGACACACACAAAAATGAAACCAGAAATTTATGAGTTTCAGTTTCACCAGAGATTGACATCTATTCAAGTCTCTGCATTTATGCAAACATGAGAAGAGGGAAAAACATGTAAAAACGAACTTTTCGGACCAAAATTTGCAATTGCAATACTTGCAGAAGCGAGAGAAAAATTTCCCATGCAAACACATGAGAAATGCACACAAACATCTAGACCCTGTGTGAGCATTAGTTTTAAATTATACCACTTCAGCAAAATTACAAATTATGATTGCATTATTCGTAATTACTATTAGTTAATAATGATAAAAATAAGTTATAGTTTTTTTAAAAAAAAAGAAAATGTTCTCAAACTAAATTATAACATCAAATGAAAAAACCCATAAACATAAAATAACTTTAAATAATTTGGACTCAACTCCTTACAAATAATGTATATTATCATAGCCAACTAATTTTATTTTTCACTGTTTACTCACTTTTTCCTTGCTGGGAGTTATTATTCTCACCTATTTTGAAATCATTTTCTCTTCTGAGGCCTGTGATGGTGATATAGGGAAAACACTTTATTTGTTTCTGAGAATTCAGATTAAAAAGTTTCTTTTTGACTTACGATGGGGATGGGGGTAACTCTCCATTGTAAGTCAAGAAGAATTACATTCTGAAAGAAACTAATTGAAAATATCACAAGTCAAAATAAAGATTAAAAAAAAATAAGCTATATGTAAGGTTATACAGTATGTAAAATTACCTATTGTACAGTATATAATATGAGTTTGGGCTATCATTGAATGCACTAGCACCAAACTCAGGAGCATTTTGCAGACATAATGGGTATACTGTAAAACACAATAAGATATAAGATTTATGCGATATGCTTCTTGTCTAGTCTTGTGTACAAATATACGAGCGCTAAGACGGCTTTTCTTTTTCACTAGACTTATTACACCATCAATGAAACGGAAAACAAACTTTAGAAAGACATTTTATTTATTTGAGAATGCATTTCGGATAATTATATTCCTTTTCAACTCTTGTGTTACAACTATACAGGGAAAATTAGCATAACGTGTACAAGTTAGTAAAAAATTTACTATAATGTTACAAAATTGTAAAAGAACTTACATGAGACTTACATGGACTATGAGAAATGCAGGAATTGTGACATTAGAAAAAAATATGGATGGTGATTATTGCTTAACAGGTATAAGCTACAATAATGATTAAATTGGAAAAGATTTACAAAAGGGGAACAATTAACATAGATGTAAAAAATTTTTTGAACTTACAGCAAACATGACGGCCTGGTACATAGGATTGGAAAAAACATCCCACTAATCATGACACAATGTTGAGTTAACAGAAACAGAAAGGAGGAAACAGAAACAGATTGTTTTAGTTTACAGTAGAGTTTCATAGGATGGGGTATTCCATAAATTGTAAGTGGGAGAGGATGCATTAGGAAGGCATCACCTTGAGGAGGGGGAGAGAGAGAGTGGGTGGGGTGGACATAAGGGAAAGGGGATCGAAAAAACAGGTGTTTTGAGGGGTTAGGGAATTGTAGAAGAGTGGAGGAGGAAGGGAAAGTGAGACATATGGTTGCTCTGCTGGGTGCCGTATTTTAACACATTAATTATGCCCTATTGACACCCCCTTCTGGGTTTCTTTTGGGCAAGTATGGATACCAAGTTTCATGTAGTTTTTGACCAATATTATTATTCACTACACTGTCTTTGTTTTTAAGGATCTCAAGATGATCCTTGATATTATTCACTACACTGTCTTTGTTTTTAAGGATCTCAAGATGATTCTTGAGATCCTTAAAAACAAAGACAGTGTAGTGAATAATAATATTGGTCAAAAGCTACATGAAACTTGGTATCCATACTTGCCCAAAAGAAACCCAGAAGGGGGTGTCAATAGTGCTTAATTAATGTGTTAAAATACGGCACCCAGCAGGGGAACCATATGTCTCACTTTCCCTTCCTCCTCCACTCTTCTACAATTCCCTAACTCCTCAAAACACCTGTTTTTTCGATCCCCCTTCCCTTATGACCACCCCACCCACTCTCTTTCTCCCCCTCCTCAAGGTGATGCCTTCCTAATGCATCCTCTCCCACTTATAATTTATGGACCACCCCATCCTATGAAACTCTACTGTAAACTAAAACAATCCGTTTCCGTTCCCTCCTTTCTGTTTCTGTTAACTCAACATTGTGTCATGATTAGTGGGATGTTTTTTCCAATCCTATGTACCAGGCCGTCATGTTTGCTGTAAGTTCAAAAAATTTTTTACATCTATGTTAATTGTTCCCCTTTTGTAAATCTTTTCCAATTTAATCATTATTGTAGCTTATACCTGTTAAGCAATAATCACCATCCATATTTTTTCTAATGTCACAACTCCTGCATTTCTCATAGTCCATGTAAGTCTCATGTAAGCTCTTTTACAATTTTGTAACATTATAGTAAATTTTTTACTAACTTGTACACGTTATGCTAATTTTCCCTGTATAGTTGTAACACAAGAGTTGAAAAGGAATATAATTATCCGAAATGCATTCTCAAATAAATAAAATGTCTTTCTAAAGTTTGTTTTCCGTTTCATTGATGGTGTAATAAGTCTAGTGAAAAAGAAAAGCCGTCCTAGCGCTTGTAAAGATATAAGATGATATATATCTTATATAAGATGATATATATTCTTGAGACTTATATATATATATATATATAAGTCTCAAGAAAGATCATTAATGCATCAGTAGAACAGCTTGAGTTCAAATTCTGTTTTCCTGTGCTTCTGTGCTTCCACTTCACTTGCATTGGCCATTGTATTTGTGAGATATCATGTTAATTAAAACATTATAAGTTGAGCAGTGTCTGTACACCATTATATGGATAGATCTAATGGTTAAATCATACAGATATATTATCTCTATAATTTACTAATTATTCTTGTTTTTATTGATTTTTTTTTAATTCCTTTTATTTGGTCATTATTAAAATGTATTAGATATTGTTTTTTATTTTATTTACTTTTTAATCAAAATATTTATCCTTAATTTTTTTTAATCTAAAATGATAGGAAATTTCATACTTTACCTTAAAGTATTATATAATTGTTTTAAATAAGTAATTTTTTATGTTATATGAAATGAAATATTTTATATATATTCATATATAAATGCATTTTTCAGGAGTTTTTTGCTCATATGTATAGACTTCATTCTATGAATAGATTGCTACATTTAGAAAGTGTAAGTATGTTGTTTTATATTTTTAAATAGTATATATTAATATTAAATATAATTATTATTGAATGACTATATTTTAATGTATATTGAAATGACAAGCAAAGTGAAATATAGATGAAAAAGATTACTGTTAAATATCAAAGTAAATTTTTTAAATTATAATTTATAATTGGGAATGTTGTCATTTATATATTGATCTGTTTTAAGCTATAGTATCTCAAAAAAGAGAGTGAAAGTTTAAATAAATTTAATTTATAACAAAAGGAAAGAATTAATTTACAAAATTTATGAATAATATATACAGGGTGTGTATAATTAAACTGACAGTACTTGGAAAATTGTGGAGGGTGATATAGTGGAATTGGATGAATGTCTTAATGAGGTCACAGGTATTATGTGCAAATAAAAAAAATTGATTTGTTTTTTGACCAATAGTTTGCAGCACTGCACAAAAAGTTATAGAAAACATGTTAAAAAGCAAACCAGTCAATCATTCTGTAAATGTAGTTGTTAGGAAATTAACATTATGCCATAGAGGTTTTGATTTCAAATAACAAAACATGTAAATTCAGCACAAATTTTCAGCCATTTACATGTTTTGTCTGGCATTCAACATATAAAATTTGACATCTACACATAGACTGCTAAAAATGGGCATCTCCAGAAGCTTTACTGAAATGTTTATACCAGAATGGCTGTAGTACTCCATGTACTTTGTATGATTATTGTCACATGGAGAATATCAGAAAAGGACCTCTTTCCATATATGGACAGAAAAATATGATGCAGAAATTTGAGGTAACGGGAAAGTTATCTATGATGCCCCATCTTGTAGACACTAGAGTAGACAGTTTGTTACTCAAGCTAATGTGGAATTTATTGTGATTGATGTTGTAGAGGCCCAGGCACAATCTGAGCTATTCAGTCAGTGCCCAGCAGGTAGCCTGCAATTTGCAACTTACAGGGGCAACTGTTAGAAAAATTCTAAAATGTATGCTGAAATGGTATCTGTACAAGATTTAGAGACTGCAATAGTTACAATCATATGACTCAGAAAAATGCTACAACTTTGCTTTGTAAGTTTTAGTGAGGATTCAGCTAGGTAATAATGTGGTCTCAGACATCTTATGGACCAATGAAGCTCACTTTACCATACATGGAGCTGTGAATACATAGAACTGCCAGATATGGGGACCTGCAAATCCACTTGCTGTATACCAAATTCCCTTGCACTTGGATTATATTACTGCATGGTGTGGGTTCATCACAACTTCATAATCAGAACCTTTTTTCATTGAAGAGATAATACCACAAGGCCCCATGCATTGACACCAAATAGAGAATGCTACATGGATCATCTTCAGAACAACATGATCCCAGCTTTGCAAGAGAGAAACTATGACTCATGCAAGATGGGGCATCACTTCATATTTCAAATTGCATGGACAGTGATGCAATTGCTATGCACCAAATTTGGGAAAAATAGAGTGATTTCACAAAATTTTCCAACTGCTTGGCCATCCCATTATTAAGATCTTAATCCTTGTGACTTCTTGTTATGGGGTTATTTGAAAAGTTGAGTTTATAAAGGGCAGTGTTGCAGATCTTGCTGAACTGAAAAGAAGAATTAGTCAGCATGTTTCAATTATCTCACAAGATATGCTTAAAGCAACTGTGAGCTGTACCATTTTATGTTTTCAGCATCTATTGCATGTAAATGGCTCACACATATTGCTCTTCAATATGTGTTTTACATGTATCAACACTATTTGGTGGCACAAAATTTAACTATTGTTTTTTATTCATGCATCTCCTTCCCTGTTATTTCATTAAGACATTCACAAAGTCCTGCCACAATCCATTTACCAGATTACCCTCCACAATGTTACAAGCCTTGTCAGTTTAATTATACTTGCCCTGTACAGTAGAAATTCAATTATCCAAGTTAATGGGGATTGACGCAACCTTGGATAAAATGAATGACATAGCCATTTTGGATTAAAAATTACAAATATAGATTTATATGGTAGCACTTTTAAGCCTCTTTATATCTTATGAATTTAATTATATATAAGAACAACAATTTTTACATCATTTATTATAAAGCTAATAAGTACAGATAGTTCTAAGAATAAAAATGTATATTATTGTAGATTACATTTTAATATAAATGATTTGTTTCATATTGAAATTAAATGATAAAATTTAATAAACAAATCATTTTGGAATACATGTTAGCATTTAAACTTTCTTTTACAAATTACAGTGTAAGAAAAATAATTTATATTTTTATAGGTTTGTTGCATGTAATCCACAATTTTGGTTAATTGGGGGCTTGTCAAAATAACAAAATGATGAAAATATAAGCCGTTATGATATACAGTAGAGCGTCATTAATTCAGATACACAGATACAGTAAATTCTATATATATATATATATTGAATTTATTTGCTTTTTGAATTTAGACTATTATTTCTTTATTAGCACTAAATGTGGTATTTCTGTCAATAAAATGTCTACTAGTATTAAAAAAATATGTTTATTTATTTATTTAAAATGTTTTTTTGTCTGCTAATGAAGAAATAAGTCTGAATTCAAAATCAGTTTTTTCTTTCAAAAAGTAATTATAAAATATTTATAATTTTGGCATTAAAAATTTTCTTTCATATAACAGTTCAAGCTTTTTGCAGTACAAATATATAATGTTATCATTTAAGCTATACAATTTATAGTTTACTAGATTTTTTTATTGTTTTCCAATAAATAATAGAAAACAATTTAATGAAAATAATTTAAAGCATTATTAATACAAAAACAAATGTAATATTTATTTAAAAAATTGATGATAATGAATAGTTTAGAAAGAAAAATAAAATGATTATTATATTGTTAATTTTATCATTATTTTTTACATCCATTAATATTGCATATTTCAGTGTCTTATAACATATATCTTAATAGATATATAACATAATGTATACAGTATATCATATAAACTATTCATTTAAAGTAAATATGATATCATATATCATAGTCAGATTTATAAATTGAAACTTGTAGTGATAAGTTCATTATTGTTTAATAATAATGTTAGACAAAATTAATTTATAGTCAGATTTAAATATCTTTAATGATAAATCTTTTACTTTTTATTATTACAGGTTCCAATCAAATTTAGTTCATTGGATCCAAGATATGTATTCCTGTTAGATACTGGGCCTAATATACATATTTGGTATGGTAAAAGTTCAAAGAATACACTAAAATCTAAAGCAAGGTAATTAAATATAAATACATATCTAAAGAAATAATAGTGATTTTTGCCAGTTTTATAAATTGAAATATATGCTACATTAATTATTTTTTTAATTTTATGAATATTATTTTTATGCTTCATCTGAAATTTCCAAATTATCCTGATTTGAATTAATAGACTAAGAGTAATAAGGTTGAAATTTAATATCTTATTATTAAATTTAATATCTTAATATCTTGTTTGTTTATTTTATTTGAGTTATTAAATCAGTTGCAATTCGTTTAATAACTTTTGAATTAATTTTTATTTGATAACAATTACAATATTTTTCTTGTTTTAATATATATTTCAAATGATTAAATCATGAATTGTATTTAAAATAAATATTTATTTACTAAACCTTATTTTTTATACTATTACATTTAAAAATTCTTGTCTTTAATTAAATTTTAATTATGAGTATTTAAATCAGCAATGAATTTTTAATAATAATAAATTATAGTGGACAATCAATCAAAAAGTTTACTCTTGAGAAGTAGAGCAGTTAAGACTCACAGTGTCTTAAAACTCATTTTGTGATGCTGTGACCTGATAGGAATTGATGTATGATAAGTACGCCTAAGTCTAATTTTAAATCATTATTGTTTAAATTAAATATTGTTATAACTGGAAAAGCATTTGTGTACAAAACAAAGATTTTTTGTAATAAAAGAAGAAAAGACTAAAAACTAAAAATTAAGGTAATGACTCAGATTATTTTCATATGTGTATTTATGTAAAAATATCTTCAATCATGTGTGTCTATGATAAAGGTTTGTATTTACAAACTTGTTGATAAGTGATAGGCTGTAAGGTCAGTGTACAACAAAGAGAGTTGTTATAAATAAATTATTTAGGAGAGAGTTTAAGATATTTTAGTATGCCTGGAAGTGAGTCCTATGCATTCTGATTTTGCAACAACTGTATGAATAGAATCTAATCTCAGTCATGATAAAAATATTCTGAAACTGAATTGTTTTTATTCAATTTCAAAATTAATCAAATTTAATCAAATTTCAATTTTATAATGATGAGTATTTATTTATTTATAATTTCATGTTATTCCTTGAGCCTATAGTAAATTGTTCAAGGTTTGTTTTTCTTGTGACATTTGGCAGAGTAGTAACAAACAAGGCTACCAAATCTGAGTCAAGGCATTACTAAATTCTTCTCATAAGTAAACTTTCTGTTTGACCATTTAGTATAATAATTAAAATTTATAAAAAAGCAAAATATTATTAATACTGTATAATTATTCATCTAATAATTTTGTTTATTTGATCATTTTATTCTGTCTGATTTTTTTTGCATTTAAGCTGTATTAGAAATTAATTATAATGTATGGATAACAGATTATAAAATTTACTTTCATTGTCTTTAGATTGATTTCAGGTTCGAATCTATTCTGGCCTTGGATTTTAATGATTATTAGATTTCAATAGAGATAAGCTAAAACTATTAATATGGAATGGTACATAAAAAAGTAACAAACAAATTCTTGTATTCCAGTTTAGCTTGAGTGCACCATACAAAGCTATAATTAATATAATGTTTTCAATGTTTCAAAAACATTTAAAATCAGCTAATAAAATATAAATTTTTCATAGAATTCAATTACACAAGTTCCATAAAATTTAATGAAGCCCATTTAAATTATAATGTAACTTAAATGTTTAATTACATGTGTCTTTTGGTTTGTGCTTCAATGAATACTTCCAAAATTAAACGCCATTTTAATACATTATTAATTTATCTTATACCAGATGAGCAAATAAAACTAGAAGTCATGAAAAGTAGTGTGAGTTGTTGGCAATATTATGAATGAGACTTGATACTGTGGACAAGTAGTGTAGCAACAAACACATCCAAGTTTACACTTTTTACCAAGACTGACTCTGAACAACACAAATACTTCATTTTCATAACACTACTTATATATATATATATATATTATATTATATTTCACTGGAATTACTGGATATAATTGAGTGATTTTATGAATTATCATATTAATTTTGTTAATTAGTGATAGAGGATCTTGCCATTTTATATTAAATTTAATAATTATTTAATTCTGATTTAATTTTATATGTTGGGAAGAAGTTATCATCTCAAATCATGATTTGAATCATGCACCTCCTGCAAACTGGATTAAGTATATTATTGATTACATCATTTGCCACTTCCAATCATATACAGGTATCCCTCATAACATGATAGGTATGTTCTGAAAAAGTGCTGTTATGCAAATCTGTGCTATATGAAATAAAGGACTAATGCAAAACATAGGGTTGCATTCAAAAGCTAGCAAAAGTATAGTATTTTTTTTGTTACTAAGAGAAATATGTTTATTAAAGCAATCAATAACTTATTTTCAATAAATAATTAACTAAAAATTATAGTTAAAAAAGTATTGTATCACATGTAAATATTAATTTTAGTTAAATGAGAGCATTTTCTTTTTATAATATGTCGTCATCATCTGAGCTTTTTGTTGATCTTGATCAGAAATATTAGTAACATTTTCATATTTTTTATTTTTATGGATGACAAAATAAAAATATGTTGTTGAAAATTTGTTCTAGTGGGTTGCATTTGTTCAATTGAGTACTGAGTGACTTTTCCAGAATTTGCATTCAAATACTGAATTGTTTGAGTACTAAGATACTGCTGTATTTTGTTCATTTTACAAATGATTGCTTACCTACAGTTAAAAAAAGTTTAATAACACTTACCTAAAAATGTTTAAATAAACTTTACTAAATACGAAGATTAATCTATGAAAAGAAAAAGCAGTGACAGTCTTAAGGGCTAAAGTCTGAAAGTAATGATGATGACACCTAGTTGACAGGAAAGTTAGTGCAAGTTTTTTCTTCTTTGTCCTATTAGTTTTCATTAAAGTAAACCTGATGAAAAGCACAAAATAATTTGAAAATTTCAATATTCTAAAATTGATGGGCAAATTTGAGAGAATGTGTGTGCTTACTTGAATTTAAAAAACAAATAACAAAGTTTATACTTAAAATTTGTGAAATTTTGTACAGAGGATTTCCAAACTCATGTTAGGGTGAAACCGGAAGTCGTGTTTCATGGGAGATATCACCAATTTTCAAATTGTGTTGTAGAAATACCATGTTGAACAAGGGATACCTGTATATATTTTATGACCTATAAATTGTATCAGCATGTATCTTTTTAGCTTTCTCGCAAATAATTGCTTCTGATACGCTGTCTCCAGCACACTGTTTTTCAGTTATCCAAAACAAAAGCAATTTCTCAACATGATCTAATGTCTTCAATCTCTGTTTAGAAATTGATTTAACCACTTTCACAACGTTAGCAGATTTAATAATGTCTTTATTTTTCACGATTGTCGATATTGTCGTTCTCAGAATACAGTATGCAACAGTTAAAATCTCGAACATGCATGCCACCTTCATATTCCTCAACAATTTCTTTTATCAGTTCCATTGTGATCCTAGTCATTTTTTTTAGTTTTCTGTTGCTTTTCATTTGTCTTTTTGCAATTCATGATTAATAAAAATAATAAAATTTTACTTACAAATTAAAATCAGAAGAAATTTAACAAAGTTATGAACCGTTGCACTGCGAACGTCTAGTCTGGTCTAGTATGCCAATAGTGCTACTTGTTCATAGATGGTGCATATGATTGAATTAAGTCGTATACTGAACAAAAGTCGTATACTGAGCAAAATTTGTTTTGTCCAAACAGGACATATTCTGAATTGGACATATTCTAAAGCAGACACATACCGAGGTACCACTGTATTGAAATTGTGTCAAATTTGACTCTCCAAGTTTTTTGTTTTTTTTTTTGCAAGTAATATGTTTGGAGACCTCCCAAACCCCCAAAAAAGTCAATAAAAGAGGAAAAATTCACACATGTGAGTGTGTTGGTGTCTAATTTGTTTAATTTCTTTATTTTCTGTTCTGAGATATTAAACAATATCTCAGAATGGGTAAAGTTTAAGAAATGAAATGTGGCTCTGTAGTTTGCGTATAAAGAGGCATTAATACTATTAAATTTTGGTTCTTAATTAAAGGTCGACAGGGTGAAGACATAAAAGGGGTCATATGTCTTAATAAATATTTTACTCATTATTAGTGTTCAAAATAAAAAAAAAATAAATAAAACTTGTCTCTACCCTGAAAGTAAGCTTTTTGTCATTTTATAATAGTACAGTAAAACCTGTTAAGATGTTCTCACCTAAGATGTTAGAATGTGTATGGGAACACAATTTAGTTCAACTACTTCGATGCTTAATAACTAACTCCTGTGTTAAACCATCTGACTCTGATTTAAAAACCACAGAAATTATTAGTCTTCAAACAGGGTGAACAAAATCATGCCCCCCCACACAGTCTAACATCTACACATATAGAAAAAAATCTCGAATCTTTTGCATATTTCGAAATTTCAAGGTGTCCTGAATCAAAAAATGTAAAAATTTGGAAGGGGTCATTTTTTGACCAAGCGCTACACTTTTCCTCTGTTATATATAACAGCTGGAAAAGTAAAAATTATTGAATACATATTTATATATTGACTTTGTCATTACTTAGAGGAGTCTTTTAGCTTTGGAATAAAAAGTTTCTACATTCTATCTTTATTAGAACTCTATTTATTGAATCTTTTATTCTGAGATTACATGATGACATCAGAATTTTTGGGTCTCTGTTTGTAACAAGTCCTCCTTTGGTCGGAGTTGGAGTCAGATGGTAAAATAGAGTAGGAGTCGGTAGATTTTTTCACAGCCCTGTTTTGAACTTAATCATCATCCAGCAATATTCTACAATTGAATTGTAATTTTCTTTCCCTGATTGTCTAGCATAGGAATTTACATGTTAAATCAAACTGGTTTAACTTGAATGAGTTTTGATACAGTATTTTCTTAAACTCTCTAGAATTTTAATTTAAATAAAATAATTAATGTTCATTTATTAAATAAACTAATCAGAAATTTTCTATAAAGCATGGGAATCACATATGACAAAATAAGCATCATGTTGTGTGGTGGGCAGGGGTGGTGGGTTCCAGACAGCATGTGACTTACTACCATTTGAGCTTGCTTTTTTTTGAACATTTTTTTATATTTACTTGCTGATGTATTTCTCTGATTTGTTGACTTAATAAATAAATGGATTTTTAATAAATTAACTTTACAAAAACAATTATAGTCCAATTCGATATAAAAATTTTAATCTTTGCAACAAAATGTAATAATCATAGACTGGTATGTTTATGATAAAAAATAAAAAACAGATCAATTCTAGTTGTAAAATATCACTTTAAAATATCACAAATTTAAAAAAAATTATTACTCAATACTTAGGAGAGAATGGATCCAACTATTCTGGAGAGCATTTCTCAATAGTTCATTTAACCATTTGGATAAGTGTTTTCGAGTTTCTTGATAACACAGAGGTTTACATTGACATAACAATTCTATGTAATAAGACTCTCAGAAAACTCACAGGGATAGTTTGAGTCACTGATAAACCAATACACAAAATCTTGATTTTTTTGTTTTTGTTTTTTCTTTTTAGCTGAACCTCCATAACTCAAAGCTTTTTAACTCAAAGTTCGAAATTTTTTCCTGACCAATGCAAGTTAACAAGTTCCAGTGTACTGTATTCCATTTAACTGCTGATTTATATTTTTCTTTATTAGTCTGGTTCTAATTTGAAATGAATGTTAATGATTTTTGTTTCGTATCTGGTTTATTATAATGTAATAATCAAATAAAAAAATTAACAGCAAAGTTTAAATATTTATTTATTATTGATATTTCAAAAAACTGAACTTCTGATGCATTGCTATAATTTAAATCCTCACATTTTTTTATTACTATTTCTTTCACATGGTTGTAATAATTCTGCATAAAGTGCAAAAATCATAAGATCAATTTATTATTATTTCTTCTCAACAGACTTCTAGCTGAAAAGATAAATAAAAATGAAAGAAAGAATCAATCTAGTATATCTACTTCAGTACAAGGTCAGGAATCAATAGAATTTTGGAATGAATTAGGTCTTAAAGAGCCACCAAATCTTCCTCCTGAAGAACATGTTCCTGATGACTTTGTTCCATTTGCTCCAAGGTTGTATCAAGTTAAACTGGGAATGGGATATTTGGAATTACCACAAAGTATGTATATTTAATAGTTATAATTTAAATAAAGAATATATAATTGTTTTATTTATTTAGAAGAAAATACATATGTAATGTAATGAACTGGAAGAAATAATAATCTTCCTAACATTACATAACAATAGAATCTGAATAAAAATGAACGTAGAATAAAAATTTTAAACGTTATAACAATAACAATGTTACATTAAATATAGAAGTACATAAATTTACATAAATTTTGAATAATAAAATATTATGTTTAGTATATTATAATTTTATTAATAAAATTAATATAGAAAATTATATAAATCCAGATTGTCTATTTATAAAGTAACTAAATGAATGTATAATTTTTATAAATACCCTTATTAACTTATTTTAGTTATCTTTAGTATTTGAAATTTAAGTTTTCTTTTTCAAATGTATTTAATCTCAGCTATGTCTGTAAAGTTAGTTTTCTCATGTGATCACTAAGTGATCTGTCTCTTGACTAAACTTTACCATAGTGTCTCTAGTAAGCAGATGAGCATATTAAAAGATGACCAAAAACAATTTTTGTTGTGAGAAAAATGAAGTTAATAATAATAAATATTTAAAAAAAATTAATAATAATATAAGAGTGAATTTTTGTACATTATGCAACTTGTTGCTGGATTTTTTTAATATGACAACTTGATATTTTACTTAAGAATCATCTGAATTACAGTAATTATATCAAGTAAAAATATTAATTTTATAATTATAGAATCAAATATATAGAATGTAATGTAATTCTTTTCAGTTGAACTTCGACAAAACAGATTACTGTCTACATTTCTTGATACAAAACATGTGTATATTCTTGATTGTCATACAGATGTATATGTATGGTAAGTCTAAAATTTCTGTGTTTAATTTTGAGAATAATAGATACTTTAATTAATTCAAAAATTTTTTATTCACTTTATTTTAGTGTATTTATATTTAATTTTGTTTTTTTTTAATAGAACAGTAATTATTATTAGATAAAATAAATTGGAATTCAGTTTTAGAATTCAAATTGTTTTATTTGGAAAACAAACAAAATAATTAATTAATTAATTATAAAATGTAAAAGAATTAATTAATTAAATTTATTATATTGGTTATAAATTTATATTTTTAATAATAATAATAATAATAATAATAATAATAAGGAAAACAATTGAATGTTTTTAATATCCTTTCAGGTTAGGTCAAAAATCAACACGATTAGTGAGGGCAGCAGCATTAAAGTTATCACAAGAATTGTGTAGTATGATTCAAAGACCAGAACATGCTGTAGTAACAAGAGTTCTTGAAGGGTATTTACTTTTAAAATTTATAATTAAAATTAATTTTACTTATAAACAAGTAACTGAACAAATTTTAACTTTTTTTTTAAACTTCAAATAGTTTTTGAAGTTTTCAATTAAAGCTATTGTATACATTAAAAATTGTATACAAAAATGTGTACATGTAAAATTAAAGCTATTATATTCTATTGTATACAATAGAATATAATATCTTTAATTTTTTAAACATATCCTTTTATATTGAGATAAGTTTAACTTACATTTTTGTAGTATCACAAGTTTATGATATTAATACAGCATCAATAAAATTAATTAAACTTTGAATGAATAAAATGGAAAATCTATATATATAACCCATTCAACAGGTGTCCGTCCTTCCTTCCGTCCGTCCGTCCCGTAACCGTTTGATAATCGACACTAGAGGCGCCCCTATCGTGTGTCATATTTCAAACATTCAAATTAAATTAACAATTTTAATTATTATTTAAATTAACAATATAAATTATTATTATTCATTTGGCCAATAAATTATTATTTGGTCAATATAACAATATAAATAATTCAGTATATTTGTAATAGGAATTTATTATTGTCACGGAATGCCTGTAATGTTCACTAGGGGGCGAATAACGAAAAACCGGATAGATTTGAACCGCTACGATAAAACGATAAGTGAAATAGTTAAGCTAATATTTTAATATAATAATAGAAACCTTTCATGGCACGACCAAAGAAATACGCCACTGTGGGGGAACGTAAAGCTGCCACTGCTGCGAGACAAAGGGAGAGACGTGCGCAGGAAACATTACAGAGAATAGCACAATCAACACGTGGAGGCTTGCAGAATGAAACTCATGAGCTCAGATCTGCAATGTTGCACAGGCAGGCAGAAGCAAAACGACACAGAAGACAAAATGTCACAACAAGGCAAATTGATTCCAAATAATTATACTTTTTTTACCAACAATGTTGTGTATACAGAAGTTTTATGATGGGATAAATGATGGAATACAGAACACAGCTAAAGAATATCTTCAGTCTGTAATACAGAAATACTATTTGCTGTGTATTGATCTGTTAACATTACTTTTTAACATGAACATTTGTATATATTTATACTTGATTTTTTAATCATATTAATTCTATTTATTTGAACAATTTTGAGTAAAGAATAGATTCACTTTCTCATGTACAAATACTGTTGGCTGTTTGTGTATTGATATTTTAAGTTTAGTTTCTAAGATGAAGAATTGTATACATTTATATATATTAACTGCATCAAACTTTTAAACATTAAGCGCACACAACTTTCATATATTAAGTGCATTAAACATGCCTCAGGAATTTGTAATGCTGCTGGAACGCCCACTAGGGGGCGTCCCGGGCTACTAGTATTTAAGGAAATAATAACTATTTTATAGCTAATTCCTGTAACAAAAATAAATAATCATACTTGGGTGATAAGACACTACTGGTAATATTGTTCTATATTACATATTTGTCATAATTGCTGTTTTTCTCTTTTTTTCTTTTACTTTTTTCAATATAAAGCCATAAACAGTTACAGTTAAGTATTAATTTCATTTGTCTCAATTTTGACATTTCAATTTATGAGAAATTTTGGGAACAAGGTACACTTGTTTATCAGTGTTATACTGTATACATAATTATAAATTAAGTAAAAGTAAGATGTCTGCTATCTTGACCAAGTGTTTATGGATAGCACTTCACAAAGTCTGGTCCCCAGGTGTACCACTCTCTTTTGCATTGTTATTTAAGTACAGGATCATAGGAAGCCCATGAGGAGGTAAGGATGAGTGGCTTTGACCAAATTGGGTACATCTTGCTTCACTAAAATTCTCTTCATTTAACATAGATTGCAATTTTGATGGAATATCAATTCTACCAAGGTACAAATGGATTGCAATGACTTACAATGCCGTAAGGCATTTTGAACACGTAATTGATGCAAATGGATTGCACATTGAACAAATGTTGTGAATAAAAACCTTTTGCTTGTTTCCATTTTGTGTTTCTTGTTCTTCATGTGTCATTTTTTCACCTAGTGGTAAAAATTCAAACTAAATATTTTTTTTGCATTTTCCTTTTCCCCATGGTCCATATAACATGTATACCGAGTTTCATCAAAATACGTCCACGAGAATGGGCTCTAGACAGGTCTGAGTAGTGCAACTTTAATTATAACCACTTTTGCTGTATTTTGTATTAGGGATAGAAAATCCCAATCACCCTTGGGTTTTATTACCGTGGGCTCTCCAGACCAAACTAAACCAGATCAGACTTGACCTAGGAAGGTATGGATGTCATCTCCATAAACATAATTACAAAAGTAATTCAAACTGTGAATTTTAAGAAATTCAAACAATGAACACATTTATATGCCCTCTCCACAAAACTTTTGAACTATGAAATTCATCAGCTATCCAACCAGCCTCCAAGTGCTTGAAGAGCTGACCATTAATCTGAGAAATATCTCTCTCTCCATATATATAGTGTGTATACATATAATTACAAATTTATATTTTCAAAACACTTTATTTAAAAAAGTCCAAAAGTGATATTTGTTTAGTAGATAAATTTTGCAAGCTTTTCAATGCAAGAAGCTATGTTATATTGCATTTTTCTCTTTTTCTTGAAACAATGATAATATGCATATTTGTTTCAAGACAGTTTAAGGCTTTATTATGCTTCATTAATTTCTTCTTTATCTTTTTTTTTCTTTACCATCATCATTTGAATATTATCAATGATTTTCTGATTCACAAAAAGTTAGAAGTGATGAACAAGACTTTGTCACTGTCAAAAATTTACATTTTTTTAGCATCTATAAAAAAAATTAGAATTGGTTTGAAGCCGAACATTGACATATGTTGCTGATGGCTAAGAATAGATTGGAATGGATGGGAATAACAATTTCATGGGTTGATTCAGAGTGGAAGATGCTTAATTCCATGTATAGTGAACAATAATAATTTATAAAGAATCTTCAAATACCGGATTAATATAAAAATAACCACTTAATAAAACCAATAACCGGTATTAAATAATCGTAAAATGAACTGCGAACGTTTTCGGTTCCTTCCCTAGGACCTTTCTCAAGCAGCGATTCGTCTTTAGAATAAATATGAACGAAGACCAGTAAATAGCGATATTCGAAAAATTATTCTTCCGAACAACATTTCAAAAGTCAAAATTCAACGTTAACATGAATCACGTGCATTCCCGAATTCCGTAAATAAATTCAATAAAAAATAAAAAATGTTTGGTTTAAAAATTCCTATGCACGATGTTTACACCCTATTTATGAAATGTATTATTAATGCGAATCTTCTTTCTGTAGTAGGGCCTGCCATGCAAGGGATAGGGTAATTTCATCCCTCGAGTTAATAGGTTCAGACGTGTTGTATGCCTTGCAGATCTCCATTTGTTCCAACCATTTGATGTG
>NW_019384461.1:591409-612135 GCF_000671375.1 Centruroides sculpturatus
GTGTATCGACAGAAGGCGAGAAGAGAAAATTTACATACTTAAGTACTAATAGTTCACGAAAATAATAATTTTCGTGAACTATTATTACTTAAGTATGTAAAAATTTATTACATTTCCTGTTGTACGAGGGTTTTACCCAATTCTCGAACCGTGTCAGAGTGAATCTGTGCTATAAAAGTACCGTGTTATACGGGGGATGGTACCAATTCTCGAACCGTGTTAGAGCGAATCCATGCTATAGAAGTGCCGTGTTATACGGGGGTTACCTGTATTAATATAATATTACTTCTAAATAATAATTTAGATTTGTACTTTTATGTATTTAGTCAGATTCATAGTCATAAGTGATATGTATGCATAATTTTAGTTTTTAAATTAAATATTTTTTTTTATTTTTCTATTATTTCAATTTTTCAATAAAATTTCATATAAAATTAATGAGAGATTAAAAAAATTAAATAATTTAAATCTGAGATATTCTAATAAAAGTAAAAAGGTTTTCTTCCAAATTTATACAGTAAGATATGTAATTAACAACATATTCATATACTATCTATAAATATTACCTAAAAATATTTATTTGATAAACAATTTAACAGGTTTGGAACTGAATGGAACAAAGATCAGAAAACAAGGCATTTCCTGAAATATGAACTTGTGTAATTCAAATTAAAGGCTCATGTTAAATTTTTTGAGTCATCAAAGTTTCTTTGATAAAAATTTTTTTAAAAGTTTTAAAGGAAACTCAAATCAGGAATCCAGATCTTTATTCTGTTTTTTTTTTTTTTTAATAGTAAATATGGTAGGACAATCCATATACTTTTTGGATTTTTGCTAGCAAAATGCAAAAAGCAACTTATATATATACTTTAAACAAAATTTATAAGAATAAGATATGAGAAATAATTTATTAATGAATTTATAGTTCAGTCCTATTCACAAATTAATTTGATAAAAATGGCTATTATCATTTAAAAAATATATATATAAACTAAGAGTTTATGAACTATAATTTAAGTTAAGTGCAGAAGAATGTTATCCTTAAAAAAAATACAAGCAAATGTTTAGGAAATAACAATCAAATAAGATAAAATAAAAGTCAAATACAAGCACAAGTGGTTATAATTAAAGTCGCTCTACTCAGATCTGTATAGAGCTTGTTCTTGTTGACATATTTTGATGAAACTTGGTATATATGATATATGGACCATGTGGAATAGGAAAACGCAAAAAATATTTAGCTAAAATTTCTACCACTATGTGAAAAAATGGTGCATGCAGCAGACATTATGCAAATTAGGAACCTTTTAAAAAGCCAGTAGTCAATGCTGTTCTTTATCACTCTTTATCATGCCTTTATAGAAGAAAGATCAAGCTTTACTGGTAAACTTGTTTTATCATAACGGCAGTAATGGTTTGGCTGCACTACGATAATATCGACGCTTGAAAGGCTTATGAATAGGGTCTATGTCAGCTATGGTTTGAGAAAGATAATTAACAAATTTGAAGAGACTGGAGAGTTGAGTGTATTGCCAGGAAGAGGTCGGAAAACGATTTCAAATGAAACTGTGGAGCAAGTTGCTGTTGCTGTGATTGACAGAGCAAACGCTTCCCAACATTCTTCGGTGAGTGCTTGAGCAGTGTCATTTGATTTGTCTCTTCCTTGGTCTACAATTCAAAAAATTATGCAATTCATTTTACAATGGTATCTGTACAAGATCCACATGTTGAAAAAGCTGCACTCTCAAGATCCAGAACAATGCACAGAGTTTGCTTACTGGTTTTTGGTTAGAATAGCCATTGACAATGCATGGTCATCGAACATTTTGTGGTCAGATGAGGCACATTTCACCCTAGACAGTGAATACTCAGAACTATCGCATATGGGATACTGTAAGACCTGATGTTGTGCATGAACAGCCTCTGCACTTTGCTTATATGACTGTTTGGTGTGGTTTCACTTCTGACTTCATTCTTGGCCCCTTTTTCTTTGAGGAAATCACACCACAAGGCCCTAAAAAATGTTCTGGAACGAGTGCCAGTTACTGTAAACTTCTGCTGCATCATGTCATTCTTGCTTTACAAGAATGAGGATGTTTAGAGACTACTGTCTTAATGTAAGATGGGACAACAATGCATATTACCTGACAAGTGAATGAACTGCTGCATGACAAATTTGGAGATGATTGGGTAATTTCAAGTTTCCAAATGCCTGGCCTCCTCATTCTCCAGACTTGAAACCCTGTGACTTTTGGTTGTTGGGATATCTGAAAAATTGTGTCTATAGAGGAAGCATACGAACTCTGCCTGAAATGAAAACAAGCATAACATGCCATGTTGCTGCAATTCCTTGACAAATCTATTGGGCTACTGTTGAACAAGCTGTAAGGCATTTTGAACACATGACTGATGCAAATGATTGCACATTGAACAAATGTTGTGAATAAAAATTCATTTTTATTCACAACATTTTGTGTTTCTTGTTCTTCACATGCCATTTTTTCATCTAGTGGTAGAAATTTACACTAAATATTTTTTGCATTTTCCTTTTCTCCATGGTCCATATAACGTATATACAAAGTTTCATCAAAATATGTCAATGAGAACAGACTTTATACAGGTCTAAGTAGGGCAACTTTACCATCCATCCTGTACTTTAATAACTTATGAAATAAAAAAGAAAATCAAGTAGTATAAAAATAATTAATTCATCTTTATAAATTCAGTATTTTACTAGTGGAATTTTCAGTAAACAAATCGACTATAAAATATAAAATATCTTATATGTAATAAAATATTTAACAGCAGTTGATAGTAAAAAAAAATGTAATCAATTATTTAAGAAAAGATCATGGATTTAAAATTAGTCTAAAACTAAATTTAAAATTTATTTTGAAAATAAGTACATGTTTCTCACTTAACTTTTCATTATAACTTTTCACTATAACATATATATACGACAAACTGCATTACTACATATTGTTAATTTTGTACACCAATAATAAATAATAAAATGCAAACACAAATTTACATTTCTTATTCATTATAACAAGAATAAAATTATTAGTAGCTTAATTATTTATTCATAATTTTCTATTCTTCTGCCATTCATTTTGAAACTAGAAAAATATTTCATAACAAATCAAAATAAATTTTATTGATGAGATATAAACTAATGTAAGTTATCAAGAAGAACAAAGAAGTAAAATATACAAATATTTACTTGAATTAACATACATAAATACTAACCTTATAAATTTTAATTAATTCTGGAACATCCTCTTTATCACTCTTTTTTCTCTTCATATGTTTTAATAAAATATTTCCACTGTCTCTGATCCTTGATAATAACTGAAATATAGTGAAATTGAATATTTATATAAAAATTATAAAATACAGTCGACCCCCCTATAAGATATAGATACGTTCCAATTTATTNGATTCTTATTAATCATATATTATTAAAAATGCATTTATAAATAAAATACAGAACTGGGAATGGTATTTGTGGTTTAGCCTAGTGAGAAGTTGCCTCTCCTGGAACCAATTACCGACGTAAGGCGAGGTATACCTGTACAAAGACCTTTTCTTCTCCTTTGTTAACCCTTTCTATAAATTCATGTTGAATCTACAGAGGAAGTAAATGGATGGTTTCAAGGAACAAATTGTAGACTCCCCTGCAACCTGAGTGACATAATTACACACTGCTTCATTGTAAAGTGTTGGTTTCAGTTTTTGTGGGGACAGAACATTTTGTTGTTAATATATATACAGATTTCAAATTAAATAAATTGAGAATATATTATATATTTTAAATTAATAGCATCTTTCTCCTGTACATCATACTTTTCCTGATATCAACAGTCATGCTAATCATTTATGTAATTCTGTTTAGGGGACAAATTTTTTAATAGAATTCATGTGGCTTCCAGTCTAGACCAGAAGTTCATATATAGTTAATCGGGGTTCCTGCCCTTAAGCTTTCCATATCTGGTCTCAACTTTCATCTGTCTAACTCTGTTCTCAAGATAACGAAAGACAGACAGTGGAAATATATTTATTTCATGTTTATTGTATTAAAGAAATAAGTTATTTTAATTATTGTTAGAATATATTGCTTGTAGACTATTAGTTTATAATAGATAACGGCAAGGCAGTAAGTTGAAACTTATTTAAAGTTTTGATGATTGTTTCCCCATCTTCATATTAGATTTTCTTAATACGAAGCTAAAATTGATTATATCTGGCAAATATTGCTAATCACTTTTATAACCACATAAAGTGGTTGGATGAATAAACCAAAACATTGTCCTTCAAATCTGACACACTCCAGAGTTCAAGAATTACTCAGATGATGATTAATTCTTATATATGATGTCATTCCAAACGTCATCTATTAACATCTTGCTATTCAAGTTAATTAAGTTATTGTTATTTTTTATCACTATATGTTCTTTAAACTTCTGTAGATACAAATCATTTTTGGGAAACAAAATTTTAATATTATTTTCACTACAATGTAAAAACCAAGATAATTGAGCATTTTTTAACTTGATTGATGCCTCGTGCTTTTTTATCCTTTTTACCAATAGATTTTCTTATTTAAAACTTACATAACATTTAATACAATCTATTGCTAGCTATGAAAATCTAGCTAAGGTAAGACATAATTTTCAAAAAAATTATAAGTTAATAAATATATTATAATTTTATAATATAGGAAAGNTTTTCATAAGTTGATAAAAGCTGATTAATATATTATTTTAAAGACTAACAAAAATATTTTTCTTGAAAATATTTGAAACAATGTCTACCTTTTTTAATTCAGCAAGAAGACGTTGACGAAAGGCAGGAAATTGACTTGTAAAGCACCAAGGTAAAAACTGTTTCAGAAGTTCAAATTCCTTACTGGTAAATGGTTGTGTTGTTTTAATATTATTGCAAATAAGACTAAAAGCACTTAATTGAACCTGAAAATTCATTTTAAAATATTGAAAAAGTCTATTTAACAAATATTTTAGTAATTCTAAAATTATTGCATACATTTACCTGTAAAATAATTATTAATATGTATGCATATAAAAATAAACTGTCTGATAAGAAATTACACATTTTATCTTTTTCTTAGTAATTATTTCTTATATTTATACACAGTCTATATTATTAAAATAACTAATGTAAATATTAGTCAATTCTTTTATCTATTTATTTTATTAATTCTTTTTTTTTCCTTATTTAAAAAGTCAATAAAATACACTATATATAAAATTTACCTAAAATTTTATTTTAAAAATTCTTGTTTTGAGAATATGCATATTTCCAAATCAAATACTTGTTACAGGCAACAAAAAGAATCAATACTCTAATACCACTAAAACAAAGTTTAAAAAATTTTTAAAATAAATTTTATGAAATAAAGCTATTGAATATATGACAATAAAGTGCAGTTTATTGAAATTTTAAAAGTTTAAGTATTGAAAAAGCCTAATGCAGAAGAAAAGAATCTACTGATAATGGAGTACATGCTATTTCTACAAAGACTATCACAAAACAATATTACAATCAATTTGAAGAAATGAAGTGGACATAAGTTTTTAAAACAGTATTATAAAGAAATGCCCCAATTAATTGGAGAGAACTAAAGTTACTAAAATATCTAAAAAAAGTCAAATATTCAAAAAATGATATAAACTTTGTAATTTTATTAGATGATTATATCCATTAATTCTAAGAATGTCCAGTTTCTTCCAGTTCCAAAAAAACGGTGTCAAGGGCTCTTGCTTGACTTCTCTGGCATTTAACAGGAGGGGACAATTAGGAAGTCCAATAATTTTATATTATATTAGGATATAAAATTTAAATAATAACAAAGGCTTAAAAGGAGTAATTTAGTTAAATTATGATAAAAATGTTCATTTAAAAAATATTTAATTTTAAAAAATACCATGACAATAACTCAAAATTAAAACTGTGTGTGATGCCATCTGAAATTTTAGTTATTATTTGAAAGTTATTAAAAAAATAACTTTTATAATATTGATTATTATAAAAAAGCTTAATTTGAGAACAGAGATAAGCTTTAAAAATATTGTAAATGCCAATAACAAGTAAAATTTTCATTAAGCCCAACCCCATTTGAAATATGACACATAACACCTCTCTATCTTCCCAGCCTCTTGAGTTCTGTACTCCAAAATTTAATAGCAACAAATATAAACAACCCAAAAAACCCAATACATAATAATAAAGCACTAACAACCACTGTATTTTATAATAGCCATTATATAGCATGATGACATACAGCGGTTGTTGGTGCTTTATTTAATAGCAACAATGGCCCTTATATAAGTTACCATAATATATTTGGTTTCATAATTTTTCCCCATTCTGAGATATTAAATGAAATAGATGAGAACACATACACATACTCCAATTTTTCCTTTAGTTTTTGATATTTTTGGTTTTAGGATTTGTAAAAAATTTAGAGGGTTAAATCTGACACAAATACAATACTTTCCTATGTTATGTTGTAACAGGTGGAAAAATATAATTAATGATAAAAGAGAAAATATTGAATATACACCAAAAATAACAAAAGAATCTATTAATTTATTTAGTTTGCTAAACCTAAAACCATAAGAATATATATGTACAGTACATATTATATAAAGAATTATTTCATTTATATTATTCATTCATATGATTAATATCTATTGTATTTATAATGCATTATATAAATTATAATCATAATCATATTAATGAGTAGTGTTTGTTTGAAACTTCTGTAAAACCAAAAATTATGTTAGAAGTGATCAGTCAAGCTTTGTTGTAATAATCTGTATAAACATAAAACATAAAATATTTATATTTTTTCTCACTCAAAATCCGATATTAAAAGATCAAGAAATTCAATTAATCTATTATGCAATACTATCAAAAGTAAATTGAATTTTTAAGATACATGATCAAAAATCACCCAAAAGTTTTGAGAAAATAAAATTTTCCAAAACTTTGTTAGAAAAATCTTTGTCTATAATGTAGGTTTCTACATTAGTAATAAATAAAATCTTCCAATTTTACATTTTTCAAAGTTATTGCCAAATAATTTATATAAATCTTCTAAATAAATAAAAGCAAGAACTTATACTGGAATGAATAAATAATATAAAATAAAATAAACCTTTAACTATCTTTAACTTACAATATTGGTTCAACTGAAGATGGCCATTTAAAAACGGTTGAAAACGTTTTTATTAAACATTTTTTATTGCTGGATAGTTAAAAGTTTATTTTATTTTATATAAATCTTCTATTAAATTAAAACACACAAACACTTAATATATGACTTTAATGTTACTTCATACAATGTAATGCTTAATTATACTTCATACCTCATGATCTATAAAATGTAATGCTTTCTTCAAGACTGTATATGGTAAACAAGATTGCCATAAATCTGCATTATCAATCTGCTTATTGTTTCCAATAACACCTTGAATTTGTGCTGTTTTGATACACATTAAAAGTGTAGAAAAATATTTACCTGAAATAATATAAGTTTAAAAAATCTTATCAAAAGCCACTTTCAAAACTTTTCTACACTAGCTGTTTATTATTTTTCTTACTAATGTTTTTAACGCCCATCATCAGGCAATCTTTACATGGAAAAAAGAATATCTGTGAGAAAATAATAGACTACTAGTGTAAAAAGCTTTTGGTTTCTTCAAGAAATTCCAGTTAGAATACATGAAGAATTCTAATTAAGTTGCTATTTTAATTTGGTTTAACTTATAAATATATCATTTTCTAAAACCAAATGAATGATTAAAATCTATCTTCTCATAAAACATTTATTCTTGAGAAATATTTTTTAATGTAAATGAATATTTTAATTAAGTGAAAATTAAACTTTGAATTATTCAAGTTTAAAACTTGATAAGCTCATTTAAAATATTAATAAGTAATCTTAAAGCCATTAAATTTATCACAAATCTTGATTATTTCAAAAACAATGTTTTCAATGTGTAAGAATTGAAAATCCAGTCTTAGTTTCTATTCCTATCTATTTCTAATTTTCATTTTTACTATTCAAATAAAAACTGTTTAAGATTTAAAAATTATTACTTATTAAATATATTCAAATTTATTTGTATAATCAACTGTACTGTAGTACATGTGTGAACTATAAATCCNTATTCTCAGTCACTTGACAACTACTATTTAGATTTTTGTTTATCATTTAATCTCTCAGTTGCGTAGGGTCTCATAGACACCACATCATATATTTTTCAACTTTTCTTATATTTAAAATTTCATTAAAAATTTGAAATCTTTATCTTTCAAACTGGATGGCATGCAGTTAACACTTTTTTCACTAAATAAATAATTAAAACAAAATATGACCTACTTGAACCTATAACCAGTGTTTACAAAGTTCAATCTTCCAAAACAAACGTTTTCCTAACCCCTTCTGGGTTCTTCTTCAGCTAAATCAGCTGGATCTAGTTATAGGTTAAAGTAGATCATATTTTGTTATATACAACCCGGTGTGCATGTGTGGTTGCTGATTTAAAATAAATAATTTTTGAGAAAAAAATATGCTTGAATCTGACTCTGCACAAGCACTAACATTGACAATATTTTACCTGGAAGTGATGTGCACACAACTTTTTAAGATCATCCTGACATTGCAGTCATGTTCATATACATCTTAATACTTGAAAGTTTTCCTGATTAAATTTCAAATTTACTCTCTTTGTAACGGACACTTTGTACTGTACATGTGATTGGTCGAGTTGCCAGTGGCGCGAAGCTATTGTTTGTGGGATTATGACTAAACGCCCCTAAGGCAGAAGACCCCTAACCGCGAAAACGGAAGTCGTTGGGAGAATAACCCTGCGCGGTACGAGAGGAACCGCAGGGTCAGTCACTCTTTGGCTTGGTCTCTGGTTGTGAGGACGTCGACGAGTGCAAGAAGCAAGAAGAACGAACGTATACCCCAGAATAGATTGGAACCTTGGGGTACGGACTCACCATTTGANTTCTTATATATGATGTCATTCCAAACGTCATCTATTAACATCTTGCTATTCAAGTTAATTAAGTTATTGTTATTTTTTATCACTATATGTTCTTTAAACTTCTGTAGATACAAATCATTTTTGGGAAACAAAATTTTAATATTATTTTCACTACAATGTAAAAACCAAGATAATTGAGCATTTTTTAACTTGATTGATGCCTCGTGCTTTTTTATCCTTTTTACCAATAGATTTTCTTATTTAAAACTTACATAACATTTAATACAATCTATTGCTAGCTATGAAAATCTAGCTAAGGTAAGACATAATTTTCAAAAAAATTATAAGTTAATAAATATATTATAATTTTATAATATAGGAAAGTTATAAGAATTACAGTAATAAATGTGTATATAGAACCTTATAAAGAAACAATTTGGTTAATTAATATATATTTGAATATATTGTTGAACATGTATTTAAACACACATTTAATTTCATTTCAGTACTGATCCACAAGTATTCAAATGCAAATTTGAAGGCTGGGATGATGTAATTGCAGTAGATTTCACTCGTACAGCACAGTCAGTTGCCAGAACTGGAGCTGATTTAAAAGTATTTAATTTTAATATATTTATATTACTATTAATTTTATGAGTATTGAAATTTATTATCTAATGCAATAATTGTTATTTTATTAAGATTATATACATTTTTATAAATTCTTTTGCCTGGGTTATAAAACATTATTATATGATGCATACAAATTTTAATATTTATATATTGCTATTTGTTATGTTTTCAACATCATATAATTTCTAAAGACAAGTCATATCATACAGTCAATAGCATATTAGAAAGATAAATACTAAATACTATCAACTCACCTTAAAACAAACACTGATAAAGCAAATTTTGCTGTTTCCCTGACAAAATGTTAATTTTTACACAATTAAGCAAACAAAAATTTTACCAGAATTTGTTAAACCAAACTGTAAAATATCTTCATAACCCCAAAAAATCACCCTATTTTCAATAATGATTTTATTATTTACATCAAAAAGTGTAAAAAGCAAAGTGGTACTGCAATAAATGTTCTATTTTGAGTATAATAATTTTTTTCTTCTAGTGAACAAAGACAGATTTGACCTTTGATTGTAGAGCAATTCAAACATCTGGTTTTAGTAAACCATCTACTGTACTCAGAAAATAAAGATTAAAATTTAAGGATGCTCATCCTTTAAATAGATGCAGTACTATGCAACACATGCTAGTTTGAATATTGTGGAGGGTGCATAAAGTGATGCCAGATTTGGCTTTTTTTTACTTTTTTGGAGGCAAATAATAATTTCTACCTTTTCAATCTTAAACAGAAAAAATCATTGATCTCTTTTAGCTTTGTTTTCTTTAATCACTCTGATATACTGCTCTACACTTAAATGGCAAATACCATCTCCTCCTCCATTCGTTTGATTTGAAAATCATTTAAAATCATTTATTTATTTTGGTAAATAAATTTAGTTTTATTTAATTTTATTTAGTGAATTAATTCAAAATAATATAATTTAAAGTTTTTGATTGCCTATTAACTTTACCTTTGTAAATTATACAACCTTGACCCTGAAAATCATTCATACAAATTTTCAATAAAGCAAACTAACTACTGTCCCCTAAACTTAAACTGAATTGCTAATTCAGTTTAACATGAGTTGACTGTAGATGATATTACTATAGTTCATTGATTAAAAGGTGCATTTTTTTTTTATCCATCTTTATTTATCTGAAAAAGAGATCCATTTAACATTTGCAATTCAAAATAATAATTATAGGCTATTGCAAATAAACCATTTGGTGTGTTATATCCTAAATAATAGATGTTTTTGAATGTACTGATCAGAGGTATCCATTTAAATGAATTTTGCTGAATAAGACTTCTTTTAACATTAAAAATGCCTTTACAACTACATTATGAAGGCAGCATTAAAAGTATATACAAAGTTCTGAAAATGGAGGTACCAAGCATTATTTATATCATGAAATTTGTGTTTGTTTTTTCTAATTTGTTATTGAACAAAAGCTAATATAATTGGTTAATAAAAAAATTTCCTTCATTAAAAACAATTTTAAATTTTGACTTCAAAATCATGATGCATCTTATTACTTATTAAATATATTCAAATTTATTTGTATAATCAACTGTACTGTAGTACATGTGTGAACTATAAATCCTCCAATAGACATCAGGTTTTCAATAGATACTTGCTGTCATTAAATTCCTGCATGCAGCTCTAGAAGCTTGAGTGTTCTATACATGCTGAAGTAATTTTCCTATGGAAATCTTTGAAAAATATTTTTCCCATGATATGAGCCGTAACTGAGATATACTGTATATAATATGAGTGTGTGCATCTTTCCATATATTCTGTTTCAAACTCTTCATTTTATACATATCAGTCAATTAGATGCTGATCAGAATGGCAACCAATAGATCTTACAATGCTGCCTTCAAAGTAAATGCAAAAATTCATATACTCACATACAATGCCAAATGTACAAGGAAGAAATTGTACTATCTTTCAATATTAAAATTATTTACTTGATGAATTAAATACACGCAAGTACTTTTAACATTTCAAAATGTAATCCTCAAACAAAGTAAGAATATATAAAATTTCGAATAACAATTTTTTAAAAACTCTTTATATTAAGCGAACCTAAGAATGTTTTTTAACCTAAACATGTTAGAATTCAAATGTGTTTTGTAAGGAGTCAAAGTCCAATCATTATTTTATGTTTTGGGAATTATTTTGTTATTATTTTCTTATTCAGAGTCTATTTTTAAGGATGGTAACTCCCAAGAAACCCCAAAAATGCTAAATTTAAAAATAAAGACAAAATGTACTAATTTACATGAGTACTGATCCTGTGACGTGCAGATATGTAAGTAGGGTAGTGCATAGTTATACTTGTGAACAGATAAAAAGACGACACACCAGTTCAATGATGTGGTGTAGCTCCCGATAGTAACCTTCACTGAAGCAAATTGCCTAGCATTCTTTAATAAGCAATCAGCTTGTAAGAAATATGTTCTTTCTTTAATTATTTAGGTGGAGATTTGATTGATTATATGAAAAATAATTTCTCTCATTGATTGTTTATTTTGTATATAATTGATCTTGACTTTTTATTTTAATATTTGAAATATATACTTATTACTAATTCTTGTTATAATCAATGTTGTTTATATATACAATACTGTTCAATCTAATAAACATTATTGTGAATTTTTACTTATATAAGTGTTATTTTGGATCATTGTATTTTGCTTCCAATTAAGTTCAGGCCTGGTACTTGATTTGAAGCCTAATTGTGTAATCCTGCCTTTTTGTGTCACATGATACATTACAGTGTGATAATTTTGATTTAAATTTAAGACAAATACAGTGTGTGTTCTCAATATATAAAATGTGATTAATAAAGAAATTAAATAAAATAAGAAAATGGATAGCTTCTTCCTTCCAGCCTTCTGGGATAGGTAAATGCAGCTATATCTGCTCTCATTTGCAGGTCATATTTGTGCCCCTCATCTTCAGCTTTGATACAAGATGAATTGCAAATAGTAGCTACCATTGTATGCAATGCTAGATATACAAACTCAAAGTTTAAATTTATCAACTTAATCCACAGTTCTCTCTTCCCACCCATCACCCTCCATTCCAACGATAAAAAACAAGAACCTAATATTTGCAAAACCTCCTATTTCATACTTAGGGCCTGTTACAAATAGTTTGAGCTTACAAAAGACATGGGGCCACACTTACCGTTAAAGTAAAACCATCACTCCACAGAATTTTACGTAATAATAAAGATTCTCTTACCCTTTTGGAGAAGTCTGGAGTGTATATAGTCCCATTACAGCAAGTGCAAATGGGAACAAAGATCTTTTACATAGGTGCCACAACTATGTAAATAGTAGCTATTAAATCATTTAAATGAATACCAGGATGATGTAAAAATAACACACCCTCCACTGACCTTGCAAGAAATTTATTAGATAATAACTTTATACCATTATGGGTCCACACTTTCATTCTTAAGTGATATTTAGATCACAGAACCTTGTTCATCTAGGAGTCATTATACATATCTTTATTAAAACCCTGCAACTCTCTACTGTAGAAATCCATGATATATAGATCACTTTATAAAAATTTAAACTATAACTTTTATTAAAAGTTAAAACAAAAATAAAGTGTAGACTTTATTTTTGTTTTAACTTTTTTAGCTTTTATTTTATTTTATTTACTCATAATTCTATATTGTATTTCATCTTAGCTATCTATTTTTGTATTTTATTTAATTTCTTTAATCACATTTTATATATTAAGAATCCTCTCTGTATTTGTTCTAAATTTAAATCAAAACTATTGCACATGCTCAAATTCTAACATGTTTAGGTTAAAAAAAAATTCTTATGTTCACTTAATGTAAAAAGCTTTTAAAAACATCATTATTCAAATTTTATACAGTAGTGCCTCGTATAACGTACTTAATCCGTTCCAGGTGCACGCCCGTTAAGTGAA
Source organism: Centruroides sculpturatus (assembly GCF_000671375.1). Classification (NCBI taxonomy): domain Eukaryota; kingdom Metazoa; phylum Arthropoda; class Arachnida; order Scorpiones; family Buthidae; genus Centruroides; species Centruroides sculpturatus. The sequence continues at coordinate 605,013 of NW_019384461.1, forward strand.
AAGTCCATTATATGAAATGCATTTTACCATAGAAATACATGTTAAAACATATAATTCGTTCCGCAGCATAAAATAATCCTACTGTTCCATAAAAAAATTGAAAATGGAGCAGTCACCAATTATGCCAGGTAGTGAGATGTTGTGAGGAGGAGGTGGAGGTACACTTTCTTCACACATTCATACAGATACAGACTTTTTACACATTGCAGCAGGTCTCTTTTTATTGTTTTTTAATCAGAGTTAGATTCAGGAGAGGCTACCAGGAGCTTGCAGTGTCAACTCCTCTTGTTCCATCCTTTGATTTTTGGCAGCTGGCTTATTGACAAACATGTCCAAGGTGGTCTGTTTCTTTCTCTTCTACAACACCTGTCAGAAATGACGGGCAAAGGTGTCATTGTAGAGATCATTGATCCTGTTGGCCTCAGCTCTGTTTGGACAATGAGTGTTGGTAAACTCCTGAACCTCTCCCCATTTGACAAGGAAGTTTTTGTCAACTTTCACTCCTTCTGATGATGTCTTTCTTTGTTTCAATTGAAATCACCTTTCTGTTTTTTTAGAAACCATGATTTGCACAACACTTGAATAAATGTAAATACCCTGCATTGAGGTGATGTAAGGGAGTAAGCTGAATCACAACGGGGCTCTGTACTTCAGATATACTAATAATATATTCTAATAATACTAATATATTATAAAAATAGCAGATTGTCGTTGGCAACAGAAAAAGAGTGGAAACATCATTTGCACTTGTTTGCAGAAAGTCCATTGTTCACAGCCAGTCCACTGCTCGAGTCATGTAACAGCCAAACAGAAAGTCTGTTGTTCGCAGCATCTGTTATTCGAGGTGTACGTTATACAAGACACCACTATATATTTTTTCCTCACTTGAGTCAGGAATGGATTAATCCATTTTGTGTTGCTTTACATGCGAAAATATTTTTGGGTTTTAGAACAAATCAGTTTTAGAACATGTTTTTAGGAATAAATTACATTCGAAAAATGAGGTTTGACTATATATTCAAGCAGAGGATTTGATGTGAAATAAGCCCTTCAAGGACATAATACATCAGTTCTAACACTTGAATGATGAATGACAAAGAGAAGCAGCACATACACAAGAGAAATCTCAAAGTGCCTTTTCAATATCTGACAACTTTTTGAATTCAACAAGCCTGGAAAATGTTACAAATGAAATGATCTGTCACTCCCTCAAAAACTGCACTTTGGCTATCAAGACAGACAGCAGCAAAGATCAAACTGTTTCAAATCTGAGGAGCTGTGCCTTGGCAGCAAAAATCTATTGGAAGCTTGAAAGTAACATATGAATCCTAATCTGCACATGAGGAAGAGAACAATGTAAAAACTGAGAATAAACTCAGCTTTTACATTGTTCTCTTGTAATGAAGTTATAATCTACAGTGAAGACAATGAATAAGGGGAACATTATAAGTTCTCTACAGTGATGATGACTTCAGTTAAATCACAGATACTGTAAAATCGTAATAATGTGAGATCACGCGCAAGGGTGTAATACCCTCTAGTCGTTAGAACTATTAGATCTACTCACAGAGTCACTGGATGGTTTTAAATAAAATGTCATCAGAATCTTTCGATCTGTTTAACTAACTGTCAGGACTCACATCAGCTAGGTAAAAGTTTTGCACCCTAACTTGCAATGATACGTGCTATGTTTAAACGGAGGGCTCTATTCTAATGAGCAGGGCTAAGTCACAGGTAAGTTCCGATTGTAGCGAGGTGAATGTCTATACTTGGGAAAGGGATCAACAGGTTAACAATAACAAAAAGGATTTAATAAGTAAAATAAAACAAAGAGGTACATAAAGCAAGATATAATATAACCTATCATAAACCAAGTCTATCTAAAATGCCTCTAATACTGAGAGAGAGAGTTTACAATCGGTTAAAAATAAAAATAATAATAATAATAATAATAATAATACCTCTGTTAATCAAACGTAGAGAATGCAAGATGAATGCTGTTGAGTTGGAACAGCAAATCTCTTCTGTTGCTATTCTTATGGCAGCTTCCCACCAATCAGATTGTAGGATTCTGATTCTCTGACCAGACACACATCTGACACAAGAGACAAATGTTCGTCAAATAAATTAGATAAGAACTTTCTAAGGAAAGTTCTACTTTCCTTTCCCATATAAAATGACGATTTTTTATCTATTTGATAGATAAAATATTACATAGATTTTCCCACTTGACAAACAATCTCTTAAGAAACGTGACAAATAAAATGAATAAGTTTTCAAATAAACTGCTCTCTGCTCTCGCATTTTCACAATAACTTTATGCTTACAGTAGTAATGATGTTGTGTAATAATGTGCTCTTCTATTAAATAAAAAGAAAAAGTTATTTTGAATTATTAACAGTTTTCATTATTTGGTGAAAAAAATGGCTAGGGAAAACCATGGAGGTGGTGGCAGAAAAGATTGAATCATATTTCCTTCTTTTTTATCCTTAGTTTAGATGTGAAATTTTGTGAGAGAACAAATCTCTTATATACATCAAGCCTGGGTATCTGTTGGAAGATTTATGGTACAGTAATACCCCGAACTTACGCGATAAGTGGGACCGAGCGATAACCGCGTAAGTCGAATTCGCGTAAGTCAGGGTATAATTTTGCAATTTGTGTAAAATCCAAGTCGGATGTATGTAAGCTAATAAATGTTCTTGTTAACCTTATCTCGTCTTTTGATTTGTTCACAGTTACGAGAAATCACCAAATAGAGTCTCTCGAGTCTCCGTAGATATAACAAACACAGAAACAAATAACACAAAATAAATTGTAGCTATGTGTCGATTCCACGCGACACGTCCGAACATGTAAGCTGAACAATAGTGCAGGGGGAGTGAGTAATCGAGTTGCGTGGTGCTCAAACAAAAGACGAATCAACGAGATTTGAAAATCACATAACTCCGGGTTCGCGTAAGTCGGGGTAGTGTAAGTCGAGGTATTATTGTATCTCAAAATGCACTGATGTTTTTGGCTTTTTCAGTATTCACAATAACAAAATGGACATACACCCAAGTAAGATTTCAAACTAGCTTAAAGTAAAAGAATGAATGTCTTTCCATTTAATCTTTAAAATAATGCAGGGTGGGCCATGATTGTTCAATTCAAAAATTGGTTATGTTACATCACAGAGGACATTTTTGAATTAGGCTATATAGTGAAAGTAACAAAAAACAGCTTATACTTTCTGAATTATAAGCACACAAAAAAATTTGAAATAATTTTTTGCTTCTGAAAAATTTAGCTTTCATGACATACACTCTTTGGCTTCTAAAGTACTGATAAAATAATATTTATATAAGATTATATATTTTTTAAATAAATAATTAAATACAGAACATTTTTAAAGCAAATTATAACTTACTTTCATTTTCTGTTAATTCTGCAATTATGAAATGAATGCTTTTTGGTGATATCTTGAATATTTCAGGAATAATGTACTATTATACAAGAAAAAAATAAATCAGGTTTAAAAAATAGAATTTAATTTAAAATATTCAATATACTCATAGTTAAAATAATATAATTAAAGTGAAAATCTATTTTAATAATTTAAAGATAAAAATTGTAATATCTTTTTTCTAAGTTCCACATAAAATGCACTCAAGTAAAGTATATTTTTACTTATGTCTTTAGGCTATGAATTTTAATGAAAATAAGATTGATATTACAGTAGAGCGTTGTTTATCTGAATCAATTGGGGACTGGGGTTGTTCGGATAACTTATTTTTCGGATAACCGATTATGTACGAAAAAATATATTAATTTATCCCAAGTTGAAATTTTTCTCAGTTGCGTGTCGCTTCGCGTTGAATTTTTGTCGATGTTAAGCCTAACGAAGACTATTGTATTGTTAAAAATTATTTTTTTATTTTGTACAAACAAAATAAATATATTGAAAAATATAAAAACAATAAAAAATTATACTTCAGAAGTTAATTTAGTATCAAAAACGTAAAATATTTGAGTAGCTGAAGACATAGCCAAAGATTACAGCGCCACAGCATTGGCAAAAATTTAAATTTGTCGACTGGAATTCCTTCGGATAACTGACGTTTTGGATAACCGACCTTCGGATAAACAACGCTCTACTGTAATAAAAAAATAATTCATATTAAATATTAAATTAAATACATAGTAGAATGTAGATTGAACAGACACTCTCAAGACCAAAAAGGTACATTACTTAGAATAGGTATCCACTTAAAACAAGTATCTATAAAAATAGCCTTATATTTTAATTTGAAAGTTTTTGGGCCAACCAGTGGCCAAGCAGTTCCATTCCCTAAACACTGGGAGTTTGGTCATGGGTTCACACCTTGCCAGGGACGGGCTGGCCACATGGAGTTTTCCAGGTTTTCTCTACATCTGTAATGCCTGAATAGGGGCAAGTTACCCATAAAAAGACCTTCTGGAAGGCATCCCCCAAGTGTTGCATTGCTGTAAATTAACAAATTAATAAACAACTGAAAGTTTTTGAATACTTAATATAAGGTTTTGTTTTGTAAGAAATTTATAACCATCACAACAATTTTTTTCACACACATTACTAAACCAAAGCTTCTAAGCTAGCCCAACTTTATTATCTTTCCAGGTTATTTTTTTCATACAAATCATATTCTCTTTTTTCTTGATAGCATTTTTATATTTGTTCTGATTTTTGTGCATTGACTAATTTTGGTAACTTATCATAGAATTCTAAAATTTCAAGTTTATCTTTGAGGGACAAATCTTTGCATTTCTTATTTGCTTTTTCCATTATACTATGACATACAGTACAATACCATACTTTAATTAAACAATAATGAAGATCACAGTCTTCAACAACAGCAAACAGCTACCAATAAATGAAGTAAGAAATGCAAGAAATCAAAATCTAGAATAGAGTATTGAGTGAAAGATTAAAATGAATGTTTAATGTATTGACAATAAACATCCTATATGATTAGTTAATTTAATTTACATTGATTCTGATCATTTTGGTAATGTTTCTATTGGAACAACATGGCTTAAAACCATTAATATCTGTTTTGTCAGTTACCAGTTATTAACTGTCTAAGTAAATTCATATTTATAATTAGTAAAATAATGATAATTATAAGTTAATTTCATTAATTTTAACTGATTACAGTTAGTGAAAATTTTGTAATTTTATTCAATTTATATATTTTCAAACATTTTATTCTGATATTAGATAATTGGTAATAATATTTGCAATTATAATAAGTACCTATTGTACCTGAAAAATGAAACAGTAACTAAAATACTAATTTAAATTAAATTGAAATAACTATTTTATTCAATTAAATTTAAATAACCTTAATTCTTTAATTAACAGAAAAATAGTAAAATACCTCTTTAATAGAATCTCTCTGAATTTTTGTTCCAACACAAAATGTTTCCAATAATGGTTTTAACCATTTTATTTCCCACACATTTCTTTGTTTTTCATTGAAATCTTGTTTATAAATAACAACAGATAACTCAGCAATCTAATTTTAAAAATATATATATTTAATATATGAATTACTCTGTTGAAATTTATCAAAAATTGGAAAAAATCATATAATGATATTAAATAGTAATTTTCAATATATTATTATTAAAATAATTTTAAAAATTATCAATAAATAGAGCATTGTTATGCATTGTTATTACAATTTAAATGAAATGTTATATCATTACATGATTAGAAATATAATACACTATAATAAGTTTTGTGTTTGTTCATAGATTTATAGACTATCTTAAAACTTTAATAATTCATGATTTTGTCTTACTGACAAAATGTACTAAATAACATCAACTATTCGTAATCCATCATTGTTTATTAGAGCCTTAAAAGATAGATTCAGATTTGAATCTGGACTTTTGTACAACAAAAAAACACTGCAAAAGCTATAAAATAATATAAATACTCACAAACACCTTTCATACTGGTTCCAGCAGATTTGTTTATTGAAAAAATAAATGTTTTCAATCACTTTCAGATATCTTTGTCAGGTTATAATATGTTTCCATAAATTGAATGCTATTACTTGAACAACTGTTCAAATATACTAGAGCTTTTCTTTTTTGCTACACTTATTACACCATCTAATGGTATAATAAGACTAGCAAAAAAGAAAAGCCATCATAGAGCTATTGGGTTGTTCAGAAAGTAATTTCGTTTTTTTTTTTACCACTAGACGGATTAGTCGTATTTTTCCCACCATTTTCATTTTAAATCGTCTTATCATTATATATTTTGACAGATAGCATTTTAAGGCTTATTTGTAAAAAATTTTGTTTGATTTTGTGCAATTATTTATTTTTTGTGTCCCATCAAATATGGAAGATCGAAATCAGCATTTTTTGCATATTTTGCTCCTTTATTACCGAAAAGGTAAGAATGCTGTTCAAGTGAGAAAAAAATTGTGTGATGTATATGGAGAAGATGTATTGACAGAACGACAGTGCCAAAACTGGTTTACAAAATTTCATTCTGGCAATTTTAATATTGAAGATGCACCACGTTCTGGATGACCAGTTGAAGCCAATGAAAACAAAATAAAGGTACTGATTGAAGCAAACTGCCGAATAACAACACATGAAATCACTAAGAGATTAAATTTGTCAAATTGAACTGTTTATGATTACTTGAAACGAATTGGTTTCATTTCAAAGTTTGATATATGGGTTCCACATGTTCTTAAAGAGAGATGCTCTCTTTGGTAGGATTTTAAGGAAATTTTTTTTGGAGCTTTTACCAGACAATTTACCAATTGATTTGAAAGTGTACTCCCATCAAGTAAACAAATCGAGTAATATCATCAAACAGAAAAGGCAGCCAGAATTGATCAACAAAACAGGTGTAGTGTTTTACCATGATAATGTCAAATTTCATACAAGTTTGGTAACTCGTCAGAAACTGTTATAACTTAGATGGGACATGCTATCAAACCAACCATATTCACCAGATCGAGCACACTCAGATTATTACTTGTTCCGGTCTATACAAATTTTTTTTAACTGTAAGACATTTACTTGAAATGACAATGTCAAAAATCACTTGGATCAGTTTTTTGTAAGCAACGAT
>NW_019384461.1:616455-621074 GCF_000671375.1 Centruroides sculpturatus
TTTTATAAATAAGAAAAATTCTTATTTCATATTTTCAAAACTTATTTAGTTATTAATTTTCATTTTTAGATATATTCATAAATACTTTCCTTTTTTAATTTTGATATATATTTTCAAAATTTTAAATGTTCTACTTTCTAATAAATAAATAATTACAAATTATTTCATCATAATTTTTTTAGTTTCTGTACTCAATTATTCTTAATTTTAATTATTTCTTGTTGTCAAATTCAAACTCATTCTCTTTATGTTTCATAATTAGCATTTAAAAAAACTGTCTTACCTTCACCTGTACTCAAATAATGCATAGTAAGAATGTTCTTAAAAATAGCTTTACAATAATGTCGAACACCCTATAAAAGTAAAATTAAAGAATTTTACATATATAGAAGAAATATAATTACATTTTAATATTACATTAATCTTATGTAAAATTTAAATATAACAGATTTCAATTTGCTATATTTCATATTATGAAGAAAAACGAATAGCCTTATGCAATATTAATTTTATATATTTGTAAATTTGTATAAAAGAACTGTTTCAAAAAATGTGCAGATTTATATTTAATTAACACACAAATCTATAATAGATATAATGAATCCGGATATAATTTATTGTAACGTATGAAAAACTAATATGAGAAAAAAAAAAAAATGTTAAAAACTGCTTAAATTATAATGGTTTAAAAGTATATTTGGCATAGCATAAATCAGGCATATTGCAATTTAAAGGTCATCTGGAGATAAAATAACACTTTAAAAATTAACATGTAAATATAATTTATAAACAAAATATTTTATTTATTCAGAAAAACCAAAAAATATTATCCTCATTTTGCAACAGTAATAGAATAGAATTAATTCTTTCTAAAGTCAAAACATAGACAAAATATAAATGGAATCAATACAAAAGAAATAAAATGTTTTAATATATATTTAAAAATACTACTTAAAGCAAAATTACATTTTCAAGTAAAGAAAAAGCTAGAAAAAACTAGAAGAGAAAATAATAATAATAGTAATTTAATAGAAAACTAATAAATGCAAAGTGTGAACAAATAGTTTTGAATAAAATAATAGAAAAATGCTTCAACAAAGCTTCTAGAAATCAGACTTTTAATCATTTTTAAAAATATATACAGTAAAATACTTTAATGCTGTAATAATTTATAAAAATATATACTATTATTATCAATAAGTTTATTTAAATTTACTGTTCTTTTTAAAATAGTTCTTAAAAAGAACTTTAGCTCAAAATTTTTTCAAATAATCATGCAGACATTCACAATTGAAATTTAAATAAATTAAATTTTTAACTTCCTATTATCAATTTGTCATTCATATTAGATAAATTGAGAAAATCAAACTAACTCATTGATTTTTTTATTACTGATCAGTTTATGATATATCTATAAGTTCAGTTTAATATCTGTATTATTAACAATATGAATATCAGTTTGATAAAATTGCCAGGCTAATAATTGTAAAAATTCACAAATATATAATACAGTGATGCCTCGTACAACGTACTTAATCCATTCCAGGTGCACATCCGTTACGTGAAACGTCCGTTATAAGAAACGCATTTTCCCTTAGAAATACATGTTAAAACATATAATTCATTCCGCAGCATAAAATAACTATACTGTGCCATAAAAAATGAAAATGGAGCAGACACCAATTATGCTGGGTAGTCAGATGTTGTGAGGAGGAGGTGGAAGAACATTTCTTCACACATTCATACAGATACAGACTTTTTACACATTGCAGCGGGTCTTTTTTTATTGTTATTTAATCGGAGTCAGATTCAGGAGGGGCTACCGGAACTTGCAGGGTCAACTTCTCTTGTTNATTATTAAAATAATTTTAAAAATTATCAATAAATAGAGCATTGTTATGCATTGTTATTACAATTTAAATGAAATGTTATATCATTACATGATTAGAAATATAATACACTATAATAAGTTTTGTGTTTGTTCATAGATTTATAGACTATCTTAAAACTTTAATAATTCATGATTTTGTCTTACTGACAAAATGTACTAAATAACATCAACTATTCGTAATCCATCATTGTTTATTAGAGCCTTAAAAGATAGATTCAGATTTGAATCTGGACTTTTGTACAACAAAAAAACACTGCAAAAGCTATAAAATAATATAAATACTCACAAACACCTTTCATACTGGTTCCAGCAGATTTGTTTATTGAAAAAATAAATGTTTTCAATCACTTTCAGATATCTTTGTCAGGTTATAATATGTTTCCATAAATTGAATGCTATTACTTGAACAACTGTTCAAATATACTAGAGCTTTTCTTTTTTGCTACACTTATTACACCATCTAATGGTATAATAAGACTAGCAAAAAAGAAAAGCCATCATAGAGCTATTGGGTTGTTCAGAAAGTAATTTCGTTTTTTTTTTTACCACTAGACGGATTAGTCGTATTTTTCCCACCATTTTCATTTTAAATCGTCTTATCATTATATATTTTGACAGATAGCATTTTAAGGCTTATTTGTAAAAAATTTTGTTTGATTTTGTGCAATTATTTATTTTTTGTGTCCCATCAAATATGGAAGATCGAAATCAGCATTTTTTGCATATTTTGCTCCTTTATTACCGAAAAGGTAAGAATGCTGTTCAAGTGAGAAAAAAATTGTGTGATGTATATGGAGAAGATGTATTGACAGAACGACAGTGCCAAAACTGGTTTACAAAATTTCATTCTGGCAATTTTAATATTGAAGATGCACCACGTTCTGGATGACCAGTTGAAGCCAATGAAAACAAAATAAAGGTACTGATTGAAGCAAACTGCCGAATAACAACACATGAAACCACTAAGAGATTAAATTTGTCAAATTGAACTGTTTATGATTACTTGAAACGAATTGGTTTCATTTCAAAGTTTGATATATGGGTTCCACATGTTCTTAAAGAGAGATGCTCTCTTTGGTAGGATTTTAAGGAAATTTTTTTTGGAGCTTTTACCAGACAATTTACCAATTGATTTGAAAGTGTACTCCCATCAAGTAAACAAATCGAGTAATATCATCAAACAGAAAAGGCAGCCAGAATTGATCAACAAAACAGGTGTAGTGTTTTATCATGATAATGTCAAATTTCATACAAGTTTGGTAACTCGTCAGAAACTGTTATAACTTAGATGGGACATGCTATCAAACCAACCATATTCACCAGATCGAGCACACTCAGATTATTACTTGTTCCGGTCTATACAAATTTTTTTTAACTGTAAGACATTTACTTGAAATGACAATGTCAAAAATCACTTGGATCAATTTTTTGCAAGCAACGATTAAAACTTTTATGAATGTGAAATCATGCTACTACCAGAAACAATGACAACGGGTATTTGACCAAAATGGTCGATATATAATTCAATAAAATATTTATTTACTATAAAAATATTGTGTTTTTTCCACGGAAAAAAACGAAATTACTTTCTGAACAACCCAATAGTATATTTGAACACAAGACTAGACAAGAAGCATATTACAGAAATCATTGAACAACTGTATAAAAAAGGAACATTCTATACACAACATGATGATATTCAAATTCAAAAAATAAGCAGATCCATTAACAAATATTTTCTAATAAATGGACCAGCTGGAAGCAGTATGAAAAGTATCTGTGAGTAATTTTATTCAATGTTCAACCTATTTTCAAACCAATTTTCTTCAATTTTGTTATAAATGTTTACCAACAAAATAAATTTATGCACATTCATATGTTTCCACAATTAAGATTTTATCCTACATATCAACAAGAAATTATGTTTTAATTATTATGTAATGTGCATACATCAATATACATAGTGATAGAAAAAAAATGGATCTAACTCTCCTATATGTAGATATTATACATATACATTATTACATTATATACATTATTGTATCAATCATTCCTAGTATTAATAACATATTATAATATTTGACATTAAAAAATATATTTTTTTCAATTTTTGGAATGTATTCATAATGACATAATACCTTTTTGCTAAGCTATACTGTGACTTTCTGTAAATTACAAATATTTGTTTCTTCATATTATGATTCATCACAAAACCTTTTATATTTTACATTGAGTAATTTAAACATACATATAAGTATGTACAATAATATTCAATGTACAGTAGAACCTCCATTATCCGGACCTCCATTATACGGATTTTCGATTAACCGGATTGTTCAAAATAAACAAAAATTTTACGAATTTGCTGATTTGCACTTGGCGAATTACGACACTGTTTATGCACGTGATGGAATGCATAACTTTTTTTGTCTCACCCAGCACAGTGGTCGTAAACTCTTAAATATATTTTACGTAGTAATAAAAATATAACTTGACATACGTATTTATAAATTAATTATATTCAAATTACATCATTTCTATGACCAAGGGCGGCGTAAGGCATGGGCAACGTGGGCCACCGCCTATGCCTCACGGTCAGAAGGGCCTCGCGTTTCGAAGGTTTATCCATTACTTAAAAACCGCGAACGCGACGAAAAAATTTTACTCGTCATAAAACGATAAATAGTTTGTCAAATTTTTATTCATAAAAATGCAGTTTCAACTGCTT